>NW_024757331.1:0-18642 GCF_018991925.1 Homarus americanus | reverse complement strand
AAGGATTATTATTATTTAATTTCCAATATCCAGGTAAATTACTTTGACACATTGTGTAGATTGACGAGAAGTCTCTGTTCTGCCTGTGTTTTTATTACTCAGTACCCCCTAACCTCGTTTTTCTTCCGTGTGTGTGTGTGTGTGTGTGTGTGTGTGTGTGTGTGTGTGTGTGTGTGTTGGGCCTTCAGTGGAGGCTTATTTTCCTGAGGAGACAAGTATGTTTGACAGGCGGCACGCGACCCTCTGATACAACACCTTCCTTTATGGACCTTTGTTTACTTTGATAATTGCCTGTTAACTTTGTCTTCAGTCTAAACGTAGAACTTTTGTTTTTGTTTATCTCAGTGTTTGAGGCATACCTTAAGATTATTTGAATCGTTAGAACCGGGTAAAAAATACTCCTATTTTTTTACCCGGTTCTAACGATTCATATAATGTGATCATAGCGGGAGTTATGTGAGGGTACACGAGTATCGATACCAGACTGCTGTACCAGATCACGCGGGAGTCATTACTGGCAAACAAAACATTTCGAGTAATAAGACTGCACTGAACTGAACACGATGCCTTAGTATACTACAAAGATCTAAGTATCTCTCTGCCTCTCTGTCTCTCTTTCCTTCTTTTTCTCCCATTGTAGTTTGTTGGATGGTAAGGATAGAACTCATCTCAAAACTTAAGATATCTTTGTGTTTCAAATTTGTTGCGGCGAAATAATGTCTAATAAGCAGATATCGTTTTACCGTGTAGAGGAAGCTTCCCAGATATTGCCTTCATTTCATGTTAATCAGTATCATATCTCCTTAAAGTTCTTCTGGCATTCCAGAAGCTGTAAGATAAACAAAACTCTTTTTTATATATATAAGGGCTTTCTTTTACAGAGGTTCAAAAATATTTCATTATGAAAGATAATAATGTAACACGAACATACCAATACACTGGACCACGCACACCCCCAGCTGAGATATATATATATATATATATATATATATATATATATATATATATATATATATATATATATATATATATATATATATATATATATATATATATGAAGTCAGACAATTGCTCGATCCAACTATGGTTAGAGGAGGGTAGAAAGGGTTTTTAAAAGGGAAATGTGCGAGGGGATGAGAGAAGCACATGCCAAAGCGAAGCAAACGGGAAGGCAATCACCATCACGGCAGGTCCCGCTTATTGGCAACATATAGGAATTCGCCGATATTGCGCCAAAGAATAGAATCAAGAACAAAAAGGGTAAAGTGGATATTGTTTGTGCTGTGGTTAGAGGCAGCCTTTGTGAGCTGTGTGGGATAGAGGCCGGAGACGAAAAGGACGAGTTGAGGTCAACGCTACAGGATTGGGCGGCGGCCACCTTCTCCACAGGGCAGACGAAAACATGTAACTCATCATCTAGGTGGAGTCAAGATCACCTCTTGCTGCTGAATAAGCTTCGTGTGTAACAATGTCAGTACATCTTCTGTTTTTACTTGATAGTTAGATACCGACACCAATACTCCCCCCTGTCCTGTTAGAGGCAGTATATTAGAGGCAGTATAGGTCACGTTCACTTATACTTCCTCCTGTTCTGTGAGAGGCAGTATAGGTCACGTTCACTAATACTCCCTCCTGTTCTGTGAGAGGCAGTATAGGTCACGTTCACCATCTCCCAAGTCTTGTGGTAATTCTAATTCCCTGCTTTACTTCGTCACAACTCAGACTGTGTAGATTAAACTCATATTCACTGTATCAGGGGCAGGCAAACTGACCCATATGGCAAATTACTGCAGTGTTATGATAATCAGACCTACAGATTTAGGCTACTCTGCTTTTGTTTTCATATTTGGAGAGGACAGCATAATGATAATGAGATCCTTATCAACATCAAAAACCCTCTTCTAGGTTCACCTGCATGAGGTTAATTGCCATCGAACAAACTAGTGGCCACATTTCACTCACTAACTAAAACAAGTCCATTGAGTAAAAAGGAAGACGGCTGAGGAACACTCAGCATCTGTCAGTACTACAGTAAAACTTATCCATTTACTCGAGTCTTCGTCTGTCGGGTTGTGCTTGTCAGTCACGTCGTATTGTGGGTGTGTCGTCATCCACCCACATACTGGAGTGAGAAATCACATGCCTCACGGTTCCGTTGTCAAGGAAAAGAAAAAAAAATAGATATAAAGACTGTCTCTCTGTTCAGGAGAGTGTTGTGTGTATTAGTGTTAGGTGAGGTGTAGAGGCCTACTAGCTCCCCCAGTCTCAGTACTCCTCTTGCTAAAAATGCGCATGCGTGAAAAAGAGAGAATCTCTCAAACCTCTGCATACGCCGTCTGGGAGCTCCCCCAGTCTGATGAGAGGGCCCTTGCTCTTATTAGTAAACGCTGCCTTTAGCCACAATACCGTAGAAACCGTTGTTTTTGCATTCAAGTTAAGTTAGGTTAGATTAGGTTATGTTGAGTTTGATTTGGTTGGATAGTCTAGGTTAGGTTAGTTTAGGTTAGGTTAGGTTAAGATCATCAAAATTATTTACACAGATGAATTCTATTTTATATAATTAGTATGAGACATCAGAATATGTGTTACCGCGGCACCAGCAAAGCCAGTAGTGAAGTAACCTCCCAGCCCGGCTGGTGCTGACGATTGTTCGCGCATATAATCGCATTACTAGTAAGGAGAGCACTGAGACTGACTGAGGAAGCTTCAGACCGCTACAAGGAACCAGCGTC
The DNA here is from genome assembly GCF_018991925.1 of Homarus americanus. Lineage (NCBI taxonomy): Eukaryota > Metazoa > Arthropoda > Malacostraca > Decapoda > Nephropidae > Homarus > Homarus americanus. The sequence goes on along the minus strand of NW_024757331.1, from coordinate 15,910 downwards.
GGTCCTAAGACTCAATGTTTTTCTGGCACAGCGTGTAACCTACAGCTTCCTCGGCTACTGAAGGCGTCCCACAACTCACGTGGTAGTGTTCCGGGAGTGCTGTTGTGCTTTTAAAGATTGTGATACGAGTCACGTAATATGTTGTGAGACTGATGAAGTAATGTTGTGAGAATATTGTGGTAGTGTTGCAGGAAGTGTTGTAGTATTGCTCTAGGTTGTGTTACAGTAATACGCGGGTGCTTATTGTCATGTAAATAATATGGTATCATGCTGGTGATTAAGAGATGTGGTTATAACGCTGCAGTGTGAGCACCATATGACAGTAGAGGGGAAGAATAGCTGGTTCAGTTATAGTTCTGTTACAGGTAGTGTGTTAGTGTTGCGGCCAGCGTGTTTTTGTTTTTTTTAATGGTCGGGACAGCTTGAGACGACACTGTGACTTGTAGTAAACTTTTGGTCATTTCCACCCTTAATGCATTAGTGCCAGTATCCAGAAGGGTCCTGATATTCCATGCAGCGACCGTAAGAGGTTATATAATTTGTTTTTGCTTTTGTCAAGAACATTATGCAGCTTTAGAATGAATACTACATAAAGAAAAACTCTAAAAAATAAAATCGGACTTTTGTTTCTATATTAAGAATTTATGAACTATAGTGACGAACGATAAATACAAAACGAAAAAAAACACACACAATATATATAATAAAGCCATATTCTTATATAAATACATTAGCATCTTAATATATATATCCTATATTAATCAATTTAATGTACGTCGCTCATCACTTGTAAACACACTACTTCCGGGTTATTATTATGGAAGTAATATATTTCCACATAAAATATACTCCTCACTTCACATCTCAGCTGGTCTATAATCACCGTCACTACCGCAGTTTTTTTTTTTTTAAAGAAATTCTCGAGGCGGAGTTAATGAGCCCACCACTTCTTGTTACATCACCGAGCAATTACTGTTAAGCATCTGTGGAGGGCAGGGGGTTCATGCTGAGTACTGCAGCTGATTAGACGGCGTATGTGTTGAGTACGTCAGCTGAGTACAGGGGGTCTGTATTGAGTTCGATCGTTCATTAGAGAGCGTGTGTTGAGTACGATAGCTGATTAGGGCGTCTGATGAGTACGGGATTGGGTATAGAAAGTGTCTGTGTTGGGTAGTGAGCATCTGAACAAGTCAATTAAAGAAACAAAACTTGTTGCCACCCTTGTCTTTACCCTCTTCCTTTAAAAAAAATGGGCATATAATTAAGAACCCGAAAACTGCAATCGATCCTTATCCCATAAAATGCAAAATAATTCATGCTAACGTTATTAAATAATATGAATACATGATTTACAAACAGGGGCGGATTAAGGTCTTGGGGGGAAGGGGCCTGTCACCTTTATTTAATTTGATACTCCTTTGCCTGCAAATGACCCAATCAATGCATCAGCACTTTTATTTCCCAACTTCAGGTGTCTTGTACCTTAATGTTCTCACTGTTCTTTCTTAGCGGTGTGGTTGATCTTGTTAGTAAAGGATACAGGCCAGTAAGGAAAACATATACATCTGTGTTTACTGAAAAGACACGAAGAGTTAATGTAAAGTACGTCTCTAAACAACTGATTATCAGCTCTTTCAGGCACGGTTAAGCCTTGGCCTGAGCCGATACTCTTATCAATTAATTACCTTCCAGCTTCGGCTTCTTCATGGATCCATATCCCCGGATCAATATCCATCTCACTGTAATTATGCAAACTATGCAATATACTGATACAAGATATAGGACGCTGACAAAATAACATAAATTATGTTATGTAACGAACACCATTGTTGTGTCAAAAGGTGATTTAAAAACGAAAAATTAATATCTTATGAAGTGGCCAAAACAGGTGAAGCTTTTTTCTTATGCGACCAATTACTGAATAGAACCTTTTTTTCTTCAAAGATCCAGAATGGAGACCAAACTAATGAGACATGTTCTCTACAGTATACATACACCGCGGGGTGACTACTGTAAGACCTCCACCAAGAAGATAAGTAAAAAAAGAAAAAATAAGAACATTTAAAAGAAATAAGTAAGGATAGCGAGAGAGAGAGAGAGAGAGAGAGAGAGAGAGAGAGAGAGAGAGAGAGAGAGAGAGAGAGAGAGAGAGTGTGTGTGTGTGTGTGTGTTACAGCCGATAGTATTAAGAATGTTGAGACCATGATAGAGCAGCTGTGGTGATAAATTTTGTTCAAAACCACAAAACATTAATTTGATAAAGGTGCATAACTCTGAAGCAGTAATAAGATAATTAATCAGTGTCTCTATTGGGGGAGCGAGGCAGGTGATATACCATTCAGTAGTATGCGTGTATAAATATATTTCGATATACTTGTGTTTACAGCTGTACATCTCTTCCCATGTGTGTATGTATGTATGTATGTGGGCGAGTGAGTAAACGTATATATTTGTGTGAAGTGATTTTGTTTCTGTTGCTTTGTGTTAATATTATATATATATATATATATATATATATATATATATATATATATATATATATATATATATATATATATATATATATATATATATATATATATGTGTGTGTGTGTGTGTGTGTGTGTGTGTGTGTGTGACTACATGAAGTAAGCCAATAGAGTGAAGTAAAAGAATGAAAAATCTTACTTCCATCAACATATCCGATACCTGACCATTATGAGCATATTAAACAGCTTATGATGAATTTTGGACATATTGGACATATTGTCTCTTAACCTACGAGTATTAAACTTAATAACTTTCCCTCATAAAGTATAGAGCGAGGAGACATAAGTACCCAGTATCTATGTCATTAATGGAAAGTGAACCTCATTCATGTCTTTTAATATGGCTACTTTATTTTTATCATCAATGTTTTAATATGATAATTTTTAGGTCGTTTCATAAACCAAAAATTCCATCATCGTTTTCACTCATATCCTATAATTTTCCTCGGGCTAATTATGACCCTACGGGGAATCAGAAATTGAACTACAAGAGGATTGAAAAAGCTATACCTACACCCCCCTCCCCCACACACACACCTGTCAGTGTTGTGGATAGTGGATTGCTCGATATCCCTGGATGACGTGGATACCAAAATGAATAATCCACATCAACACCATCAAGGAAGGCTACCAATACATTTCCCCTAAAAAGGTTTGTCATGTTACACCCAGTTGACCTGCTCTGGATCACAACCCTAGCAGCAGCAGGGCCTTCTACCTTGATATTAAAACAGTTTATTTAGCCAGGAAAATAAAGACACAGAGTCGATAATAATAACAATATTGAAACGGCTGAGCCAGTTGAGAGCCTGAGTTCTCTTGAAGGCACTGATCATTTATCTCAAGGAAGTATTATGTAATATTTAGCATCATCTGGAATAGTACTCGCAACATGGTGGTAGTAAGAACATATCATAATGTTCCCACGGTTATCACCTCTGCAACACTAATCTCTACAAGGCCCTTCGTAACAGAGCCATTCGTAAAATATACTCCGCAAAAAAGTCATACTATCCTGTCAGGCTGCATCACCCTGAGGTAGAGTGACACCAGCCAGGGTATGGTAAATGTATATAATGTGTATAACCCTGGTCTTGGTATGGTTGATGGTGATATTGTTGGAGGTGGTCTATTTCTAGAGAGTGTAGGGCGCTAATACAGGAGTATCCTTCTTCAGAGTACTACAGTTGTACTCCGAGGAGGCTGCAGCTGAAAAGTGATGACAGCTTCTCGGAGGTAATTGAGGCTGTTACCGATTCCAACGTTGATGGCTTTGTTAGAACTTGTATCGCGACTGACTAAATCAAACGTGTTGGTGTAGTTTAAGAAGGTGAGAACTACAGGGGGCATATGCATTTGTAGGTTGTTATAATGAAGACTAGGAAGTTGACAAGACAGTTTATGGTGGAGGAGGCCTTTGTATTGTTGAATTACTGATGGTCTATGAAACCTGAACAGTCCGTAATAAACCGAGTCAAATATAAAACTCTTGCAACTTAGAAGATCAGGATGGTGGTGGATGGCCGTAACTCGTTGAATGATTGTAGACTTTGTGACTTCGGTACTGGAGGGAAGTATTAATGAAGGGGCAGAGAAGTATAGCTAGTTCAGGGAGATATTCTTGTAGAGCTTCACTGGAAGGTCAATGGGATTAAGTATTCAATCATAAAGACCTATTCGCCTGGTGACTTCAAACACTTGTACCAATTCAGTGGGTAAGGGCATTGGCAGCGTCAAGGTGGGGACGTGTCTAACATATTGTGTCAAAATGATCATTGATTTTTTTTAGCTATAAATAAGGAGGATGCGCTGTGCGTCTTCTTCCTTAAACCACATAATCTCTTAAGGGGTTCATTAATCAAATTGTCTAACCTAACCTAACCTAACCCAACCCAGTCTAACATAACCTAACCTAACCCTACCAAACCTAATTTAACCCAACCCATCCCACCCCAGCCTACAGAACAGTGGACAATAAAGACCTAAGAACTGGCACTAGAGGCACGGAAGAAGCTCATTAGTCAGTAGAGCACCTGTATGATGTACTCATAAGTACAACAAGTGAGGCGCACCAGTGGAAGATAAATTGGAAGGGAAAATTTTAATGATCTAACAAAATGTTGAATAGAAAATAAATGATGCTACATCTCTGCGTCACCGACCTGTGTGTTAACCCTACAGAGAGAGGAGAGGTGGGGAGAGTAACATCACAGAAGCCTCACAGCCATTCCCTACAGAATCCAGTTGAACGAAATAAACACCGGAAAACACTGTACAAACGCAAGAGAATTTTATAATACAGAAAATATTGGAAACAAATAAATGGGAGTTGCGCTATTTTTCACGAGTTCCTTTTTAAAAGCCATGATTTATTGTGATAGCTTATCGGAAACTTGTATTATTTTTCACTCCGGGAGAATGAAGTTGCTGGAATATGTAAATGGGATATCAGTAGAGGCAGAGATAGAATTGATAATGCAAGGATCATTAATATTGGCCCTGGGTCCTCCCTCCTTCTCCCGGGGGATTGATTACTGCAACTTCAGACTGTAATGCCCTTTCCATCGCTTCTTATTAATTGCCGTATCAAAAACTTATCAAAAAGATATAAGAATTAATGTCCCAGTTTCTCCTTTTCTTTTTTATTTTCTTTAATGTGTGAGAGGAATTGAGGCGACATTTTTGGTCTTACTTTATTTAGTATATCTTGTGACAATAATAATGTGAAGAGAGCGATGTAATCTGTTGAGTGAAAGTACTGCATGAAAGTTTAGTAGATATGCAAATGAGGAGGGGAAGCAAAAGTGTTTATAGAGTTCCAGGAAAGACAAGATTAATGTGGGAAATAACCGTACACGGTTTGTACTATCAATACTGTATACGGATCAGGAAAACCATATTACTTATCGTTCAGAATCAAATAATAATAATAACAGAACTACAACTACTACTGTACTACTGCCACAACAACACGGGGAGTCTGGCGTATTCATGGGAGGAAGAATATCCACAATCTTTAGTTCTTAATAAAATATCAATAAACTTTGATTATTACAATATGCTAATATATACATTAGTTACAATAATACGGGTATGGTACGAGAAGACAACAAACATTACAGACTGAAAGAATCGCTGTTTTATTCTTTCTCGTGCTGTACGTTCGTCCCTGAAGCTCTGTGCCCCAAAATTACGACCAGAAGTGGTGTTCTATATTACATGAAACAAACTAAATTTATGGAAATTAAAGAAAAATCAAGAGCCATAAATAAAGTAAATAAAACACTCCACAAAACGCGGTACTCTGTGTAAAACGGTACTATAATTTCCATCGATTTGACTTCTAAAACAGAGAAATGTTTCAGTGTAAATAAGAGAACAATATTTTGTTTATATACAATGATTGGTATTTGTGTAGCTGTCTGAGTGTAGAATAAATGGCGACTATCATAGAAAGCCAAAGAGAAGTTTGTATCTGCATGATCTTTGTGATGTTTAAAGTGAGAACTGGAAATGTGGTGAGACTGTCATTAGGTAGATCCACAATTCACTAATTTTATTGAAAGGGGATAAATTCTCATTTATCTATCACGGTTTGAGCTGGTTAGAAAACACCTATCATGATAATGTTCATTGTTAAAATATATCCCAGAAAAACTATATCTATAATTTGCTGTTGGTGGATACAGGGTGAAACAGACAATAACATTAGTAATCAGGTTTAAGTTAGAATATAGAACACAGTGTAGAGGGTGGGAGCTATGAGAAGGATCTTTACGTCGTGTTTATTGCTCCCATAAGAGGAATATCTAAGACAATGACACAAATCCCACATCTTACACCTGATATATAAACAAGGTGATGAAAAGTACCGGTAATGAAGGTCTTGATAAAACAACACTTGTAGACGACCAGTGAGGAAGATTTGCCAGAAATTATGTGAGAAATATACTGCTGCTAGAGAGGTCACTGAGAGGGGTTGGAAGCGAGAGGAGAGAGGGGATATTTATAAAGAGAAAAATTTATGAGATAAAAATCATGTAACAAAAATGTGAATGAGAAAAAGGAGAGAAAATTTTAAAAGAGGTTAAGTGCACTAAAGAAACCCGAGGTATGAGAGGAAAAAAATTGAAGTCTATGAAGGTAAACATAAAGGACATAAAAATTAAATAAAAAATGCTAACATGAATGAGAGAAAAAAAGAGTAAAAAAAAAAAAAAAAAACATTGTGTAAAGGTTGAATAAAATTGCCAGATAAAAAAAAACACATCAGACAGTTTTAGAGGGAAGAGAACAAACAGCGAAGGAAAAAGTGTGTTATAACCAGCTGCTGGATGATGGTGGGAGAGGATCAGGTCTCTTTGTATTCTTTTGTTTCTAATGTTTGTGGTATTATCTTATAAACCCTTAAGGTGCCCAAGATTCCGGCCCTATACACCAGCTGACTGGTAACATTGTTTTAGATACATAGATCGTCACAGAGTAAGTCTGGGGTGGTGTAGAGTTGGATCATGGCCCAATAAGACTGTTTCTCGGTCTACTGAACGCTCATACAACACCATCGTATGTCTTAGTCCGGTATAATATATATGTGTGTGTGTGTGTGTGTGTGTGTGTGTGTGTGTGTGTGTGTGTGTGTGTGTGTGTGTGTGTGTCTTTGTGAGTGTGTGTGTGTGTGTGTGTGTGTGTGTGTGTGTGTGTGTGTGTGTGTGTGTCTTTGTGAGTGTGTGTGTGTGTGTGTGTGTGTGTGTGTGTGTGTGTGTGTGTGTGTGTGTGTGTGTCTGTTGTGTGTGTGTGTGTGTGTGTGTGTGTGTGTGTGTGTGTGTGTGTCTTTGTGTGTGTGTGTGTGTGTGTGTGTGTGTGTGTGTCTTTGTGAGTGTGTGGTGTGTGGTGTGTGTGTGTGTGTGTGTGTGTGTGTGTGTGTGTGTGTGTGTGTGTGTGAGTGTGTGTGTGTGTGTGTGGTGTGTGTGTGTGTGTGTGTGTGTGTGTGTGTGTGTGTGTGTCTTTGTGTGTGTGTGTGTGTGTGTGTAGAGTGTGTGTGTGTGTGTGTGTGTGTGTGTGTGTGTGTGTGTGTGCGTGCGCGCAAGCTTCATCAACCCGCAGTTCGTGTTGTAAACTATGGGTGTACCAAGAACATATACCAGGAACATGACAGGAACCTCAACTCCCTGACTTGTCGACAGAAACCGGCAAACTTTCATTACACCGAGACAGACACACAGCAGACGACACGTGGCGCCAAAATATGATTGTCAGTGGACATATGAATCGCACATGTCATTTGGGCGAGCCTTACACAGTTGATTACATCGCCCGGAGGAGAACAGCGTGTTGGAACGTCCGACCCTCCCTATAACGAGTGATGCTATCAAGTCTACGGCTCGTGCGTCTGCTGCATGAAAATGTTTCACGCTTTTTGAAAATTAAGAACAAGAACGACACCAATTGATATGGAGGGCATATATATTAACAAAGTGAATTTAACGAGTAGGGGGGTAGCGCATATACGTCTCATTTTGTGTTCCGAGATTGATTCTTTCCTGGGTCGGATGTGTGAAGGGTGTGGTCTAGTGTAACCTGACTGAACATAAAGCAGGTTTTTCTCTGGGTACTCTGGTGTCCTCCTGTAGCCTGGCTGACCTGTATGTTGATATAAGTGGCGAAGAGAATAAGAAAATTCTGAGAAAAAAACATAAGCTGTTGATTGTAATGAGCTGCTGTTGAGCTGATATGTTCTGCTAATTTGATGTGGGGAGGGAAGTGTGGGGCAGACGGTGTGGGGACAGAAGGTGTGGGGACAGAAGGTGTGGGGCAGACGGTGTGGGGCCTTTAGGTGAATGTACGTAAGACTCAGATTCTATTTCAGCCTGCCCCTGGTTCAGCCACACCTCCACCATCCATCCAGCTTAACGGTACTACCCTCTCTAATGTTACCCACTTTCAGTATTTCGGCTCCCAACTGTCCACCGCCGCGGATGAGAAAGATTTGTTGGTATTTAAATTTACAGAAAACGAAAGAAAAGATTGATAATATATGTATATTCAGGAAAAATAATAATAAGTGAATCAACTATATATTGATCAAATAAATGATGACGTGCTCTAAATTCTATTATCAGTTGATAGCAACACGATAGCCAACCCACAAATAAAATGTAAATTACATACGACATAAAATTTTGGATATTCATAAAACAATTTACATGACGTCAAAAGAGTTCTTTAAATTTTTTGTTGGACTGTAAAATGTATTTTGTAATTTGGCTTAAATTTCATAGTGGATATATTTTTGTCTCTTCTGCTTAACAATATTTCCTTGTTGCTTTCCATTTCAACTTATAATTTAATTATCTAGAAGATTCTTTAGACACTTTCAGAGCTGACTCACACAAGCAGTAAGATGAAGAAAGTCTGAAAAAAGTTTATTACAGCTTAATTTTGTTCCTAATAGTTCTCTCAGAAAGATTTTGCCTCTTTGTTGTGTTATGTGTCGCCTCTTCTTACTCTCTCAGGTATTAACTGATCCATCATGTGTGTAGCATCTTGATGGGTCTTCGACACGTGGCGATTTACACGAGTAATATTTGCCTACACATTAAATTCTGTTCCGAGAGCAAAAAAAAAAAAGAAAATTTTTCGTATAGTATCATTTTGTTTGTTATTAAAATATAAATCTAATTATACAAAAGATATGTAAATTAATTGAAAAATTATATCACTAATACTGAAGCAGTAGACAATTCGACTAAAAACTCGCCCAGTGATATTCAGGTGTTGTAATAATTATGTTAAGCTGATAGAGAAGAGCTGATTCTAAAATATACTCCCACAACACCTTGCTCCCGAGTCTAGTTTTACCTAACAGCCTCGACAACATAATCCAGAGACGTCCTCCCCCTTAGCACAAGTTGACGACCCCTTTGTTAACAACATTATCTGGTGTTTTATTTATGACATTCATTACTAAGATATTATACATAACATTACATAGAAAATACATCCACTTCCTGTAATACCTCATTGAGCTGATTAATATGAGGTGAATTACTACTTTTTATTCTCGAATATCAAAACTCAGAGCTGCATTAATAAAGTATATAACACATACCATTATGCGAGTTAAGGAACATCACCCAAGGGTAAAGATTGTAAAAAGCAACAACACATTAGACCAGCAGTTGTGTGTATCGTCAATTACCAGGCGGTGGTGGGGTAAAATTCTGCGGTTACCACACGCCAGGTTTCACTACCTTCCCCCCCCTTTTTTTTTTAAATATACCGTATACCGTATATATTTTTTACCTGTTACAATACTTCCCGAATACACACGCCGTTGGTCTTTATATAACAACAGGAGAAATCTGAAATGTCGAGTATAAAAGCTCCTAGGATCAGTACAGTATCTCAGTAGGCAGGTATGTATATGATTACCTTTACATGCATGTTTTTATTCACGTATCCGTACCGTATGTATAAAGTTCTCTATGTATTAATAAATTTCATCAAATTATCTAAAAACCAACGAGTTTGTTTCAATAAATTTATGTATATTCGTGATGTAAGAGTTTCATGGGTGATCGGGATGTCACTCTCTAAGAATTGTAATATTTGTTTTTTGGCACTTGAGGGATGTCCACCGTTATCTAGGCAAATATTTTCATCATAGTTTTTTATACATGTAAATAGAAAGGTATAATATTTGACCTTATCTGCCAGCCTTACAATAGCCTCGTTATGTCACCCCTTTCAGGTGCACCAGAGCTCCTTATACCACTCCATGGTGATCAATTAGTGTGCGTGTGTACTTGATCTTTATCTTTAATTTCACTACTTTTAAACTTTTTACCTAACCTAACCTAACCATTGGGTACTTTTCATATGGCTTAACTATTACCAAAGAAAATTATTGATGGTGATCTCGGCCAATATTATGATGAGACGAAATCACTAAAATGGGCCGAGGTCACCACTGAATGTGGGCCGAGGTTACCACTAGATGTGACCCAAGGTTATCACTGGATGTGGGCCGAGGTCACCACTGAATGTGGGCCGAGGTTACCACTAGATGTGACCCAAGGTTATCACTGGATGTGGGCCGAGGTCACCACTGGATGCTGGCCGAGGTTACCACTGGATGCGGGCCGAGGTTACTTGGCCGAATTTACCATAGGCCGACGTCACTGGCACCCGAGATTGTGCTGCTGTCATCAACACAAGAAAACGCCTCAACTCTTGTGTATATGTAAACACTGATATTATGATCTGATTTATAATTAAACCTGAAATGTTGGATTGTTTAAGTTAAAAGAGATTTGTTAAACTATTATTTTGGGGGAAATTTAACTTAAACAAAGAGACATCGGAAAATTTGTTCAGACTTGTACCCAGAACCAGCAGAACCTGTACCCAGAACCAGCAGAACCTGATGGTCAGTCCCCCCGTAAGGTCACGGTGTCTCTGTTATATACAGTTTGTAAGGTGCTTATATATTACAGCTTCACTTCTCTTAATATACAGTATTGGTTAATGTATAAAAGCTATTTTATAATGAATAATTCACTCCTCTTGTATATCTTTGTCACTTATTTATTCTTATACTAATACAATAAGCAGAGCAATGAAGAATATATTTACTTTATCAATAAAATGATTCCATTATAACCATACAGTAATTTAATAAGTCGGTGAATGATGAAGTGAAATACTCTCTCAGAATTGTATCAACTTTAGAAAGAAGAAGTATTTAGTAATTGTTTTATAACGCGTGGCATCTCCAAGACCATCTATGTTTTCAATCCGTTGACCCTCTAGAAAATATTTTGTGGTTCCCCAGTTGAGAAGCTCTGGTAGAGAAGTAGAGTGATAGTGTAGACACCGACACAGGCTATAAACCAGCTTAAAATAATACAGATGGGAAGTATACATGATGAGACTAACTTCGCGATTACTAACACATACTTAAAAAAAATCATTATGGAGAGGAACTATCCGGTACACGCAGTGAGTTTCATTTTAACTGATGTGTATGTGGGCGAACCTCCCATCACCTATAAGGCCATCAGTGACGGACACACCTGGTCTGGACTACTAATCAAAACAGCTTCTAATTTCCATGGTTAAGGATGCCTGATATTATTTCCCATTTGAAATATACTTAAATTTGGATTAATTCAGGTCATCGGACTTAAGTGACTTTATCTTGTTAAATTATTACCATTAGCTACAACAACACGGAATGTACTGAGCATCAGGCGAGCTTCTATAGGTTTTTAACCTTATTATGCCCTCGTTAACTAGTGGATGGAGTAAACCCGTACCCATAATAAAACACCAGTTTGATAAAGGAATAATGACCGTGTAGAGATAAATCTGTAATGTGGAGTAATCGCTTAATAGATGCTGTTTCACGTGATATTTTACTTAGACTAAAATTATCACTACCATGAAACATCTGTTCGTGTTACCAAGATTCATATACAAAGATAAAGTTCTATTAGAATATATCAAATATAATCCTCAAATTGTTTTCTATATATGTTTTAATGTAACCTAAAACTAAAGGGCTCATCAGGAAATACTAAATAACGTATAAGAATTTTTCTTTACAAAACAAAAATTGAATCCCTATTTGAAAACAGATATCTTAGACTGACAAGGTGACAGTTGGTTGCCTCTATTCCGGGCTTTGAATGTTTACATATATTTGATCCTAAAGGAGTAGAAAAAGTAAATTTACTTAAAATATGAGAGTAACATTTTTTTTACCTTATCGTTATAAATTTTATATTATATGTAACCCCAAAAAGAGTATTTTTATTACCTGACTGTGGCTATAGCTCTAGTGTGTTTACTTATGTGTTACCAGAGAATTAGGCTAAGGTCTTGGGTGACTCCTCATACTTTACTTGAGCAAGAAATCTATTTTTTTCCCGAGATCGAGATTTTTAAAAGTCGAGATCAAGATCCTTCGCAATTTTAACATTTTATAACCATCAGCATGACTTGCTCCGCTTAGGTATGAGGCCAACCAGGCAGGAGACTGGTCAACTCGTGACTATTTCTGCTTAATGGATGGCTGGCATTAGTGTTACAGGTGTGCTACTAATTGGCTATGGTACTGCGCCACTAACTCACCAATGACGTAGTATTTACTAAGATTATAAATAAATCAGACCTCAAATAGACGTACAAAATTCTAGATACTCCAGACCTCTGAGAATTATGTACCCTCCCAACCCTGTCTCTTAAAAGATAGACGCACGCTCCTGAAATATTAAAAATAAACCAGTTTGATCCCTCATTGAAATGATACATATGCACAGTTCGAATTACCAATAATTAACACACTAATCAGGCAATTATTACACGGGCGTTTATTTTAAACTAAATCAAATCAAAATAGCGTCAAAAAGAGATTAATAATTATTAATTTATTTAATTACCATTAAATGAATTATTACGTAAGATTAGTAAGAATAAATTTTTTTTTTTTTTTTTTGTCCTAAGGCTCAACAAATGGTAACGTCAATATAGCACCATCATTAAAATACAATATAGTTCTTTATTCTAACTCTCACTCACTGTCCTACACAGAATGTTTCTCTAAAGCATACATGTTAATTGTAATTACTGGGTGAGGGTTAAAACTCTACCTCTCTTCCTGGGGGTGTTGTACAGTCCTGAGAGTGAGTTTCACTGCCTCCCTCCCTTATAGCTCTCCCTGCAGGTGCTGGGCGGCCGGCGGCATGTGTGGTCTGGTCGCCCGAATAACCGCACTGAGACTAGGGTTGCCATACGTCCGTATTTTCCCGGACATGTCCTCCATTTAGGTTTCGAAATCTTCATCCGGAAGGAATTTTTAAAATTCTTCAAAAGTCCGGAATTTCAGCTAACATCATTTTCTCCACGGAAAAAAACATGAAACTGTAATGACGGGAGAGAGCGAGAGAGGAGGAAGGTGGAAACCGTAGAGATCTCGTTCAGTTTTCGTCAGTTGATAAGTCACTTGTACGCCTGTAGGTGTTGTCAACTTAGCTGTCAAATATTTGATTGATAAGGGGGTAGAAGTTGATGATGTGAAGTGTTTTGACCAAGTTAGTAACCTGAAGCAGTTTGTGGAAAATTACAAGAGTGATGAAGAATTTAGTAATCTGCCAACACATAAAAAGTGGACCAGACACTTTGAAAAATCAAAGAACATTGAATGCCACACAGAATTGCTAAGAATTGCACAATTCTTCTTTGCTATATCATGTCACAATGCAAATGTAGAAAGAGTTTTTTCACTGATGCAAAGTCAATGGACAAAGGAAAGGAAGAAATTGAGTGTTGAAACAATGAAAGGCATTCTGACCGTATAGTACAATTTCCGAGAAACACCTTGCAGTGACTTATATACCTTTCTAAAGAGCAATCAGCCAATACTGAGAAAAATCCGATCTACAGAAAAGTATGCATGGGCACATAAAGTCACACACACAGTGGGGGAAGAAGACTGCAGCTAAGGGAATGAAGATGTTCAGCCTTAAGCAAAGGTAATCTTTTTTTAAGATTTCTATACCATGTACAGTATGTTGTATATTAGCCTGTGTGTGCCGGGCAGGGGGGGGGGGGGATGTCTTCGGGAGCGTCCTCTTTTTTGAATGTTCAGATATGGCAACCCTAACTGAGACTGACTGCTAGAGTTGGGGCAAGTTGTGAGGTTAACGGAGAATAACATGGGCTTCCTATTCTGGTGCCAGCGAGGATACATTACATACCTGGGTTATGAAGTTATGGTGTAGTATAGGGTTGCCATACATCCGTATTTTCCCGGACATGACCTCCATTTAGGTCTCGAAATCTTCATCCGGAAGGAATTTTTAAAATTCTTCAAAAGTCCGGAATTTCAGCTTCCATCATTTTCTCCACGGAAAGAAACATGAAACTGTAATGACGAGAGAGAGAGAGAGACTGTGAGAGAGGGGAGGTGGAAACAGTAGAGATCTTGTTCAGTTTTCGTCAGCTGATAAGTCACGTGTACGCCTGTACGGTGTTGTCAACTTAGCTGCTAGCAGTTTTTGGGGTAACCTGTAGTGCCATGTACTGCTTTTCCTTGTTCTTCAGCCACGCGCATTATTAAACAAAAATAATTTGTATTTAGTGCTATTACAGCCATAAATGAAATGTTGAAAGTATACCATTTTTTTCTTATGGCTTTTTTTTACACTGTAGCATTTGTTTTTCTTGTCCTGCATTTAAGGCATTTTAGCAATTTTCAGCCATAATCTAGCCACTTTCGCTATATTATTTACGTGTCGACAACTATGACGGTGACCGGTGGTTGGCCAGTCTTTAACCTGCAGTGACAGTGTTTGATCTTAGTCTTTGTTGTGGGTTTGTCGCTTGGTGCCACAGCCAGTGCTTACGATTTGTTGAACTTTTCCAGAGCATAAAACGGTCACGGCTGCATCAAGGTTACATAGCGCCAAAGTGTGTGGCAGGCGGAGGGGGGGTGAGAAGGCGGCGGCAACACATGATGTCTTCGGGAACGTCCTCTTTTTTTAATGTTCAGATATGGCAACCCTAGTGTAGTAGGGAGAGGAGGACTCCTGCCTGGTGAGGATATAAGCTAGGGAGAAGAGGTAGGTAGCCCGGGAAAAGGTATCGATGTGGATGCTCTAAGTTGTGGGCGCCAGGGTTGTGCGCCAGTGTTCGTTTGGAAACTTATGCGATATTTATATTTTAATTATACTCCTTGGCAGAAAGGGTTTAATTATAATTTATCATTGAAACTAATTGAATTGAAAACTATGAGGTTTGAAGTGATGAAGAATAATAGATGGTTAGATTTTGATGTCTGTAACTACGGAAACCGACGTGCTTTTGTTTGAACACGTCAGCTGACACAGTGGAGGGTCGGACAGGGTGGAAAATCACAACGGACAGGAGAGTTAGAGACACAGTATGTGTAAGGCAGCAGGGAAGGAGGTCTTATTTTTGTTTTTTAATTTCTGAAAGCTTAAGTTTTATGATGTGCTGTACCTACTTCATAGTGTAAAGCACTAATGTCTCAAACATAGTTAACTACATAATACACAAAGTTACAAATATGTACCTTACCCTTGCCATAAGAAAATAATAAATGCACCAGCGGATTTTTTATATTAAAAGTGTACTGATCAACACAAATTAATAACAACTTGGCGCTAATACTATCCCAGGCAAATATATAAAAAAATAACGTGTTTACAGAAGCTTTCACAATTTATGTAGATGACGCAATGTACTTATTTGGCAAAGGAATGATCAAGAATAAGAAAATAAAATATCTGATCGTATGGAAACAAACTTCAGCTTTACAGTAAAAACAAAATACATTCCAGGAACAGTGATCCATTAAA
>NW_024757330.1:0-15067 GCF_018991925.1 Homarus americanus | reverse complement strand
AAATGTATCTGGGAGTGTCGGAGGTGTACCTGGGAGGTGTCTGAGGTGTACCAGGCAGTGTCTGAGGTGTACCTGGCAGTGTCTGAGGTTTCCTGGCAGTGTCACGGTGTACCTGGGAGTGTCAGCGGTGTACCTGGGAGGTTAGAGGCATCAGGAGTGACAGAGAGTACCTAGGAGTGTCAGAGGTGTACCTGGGAGGTGAGAAGCACCAGGAGCCTCTGCGGTACCTGGGAGATGTCAGAGGTACCTGGGAGGTCGGGTACCAGGGAGTGTCAGGAGTACCTGGGAGGCCAGAGGTGTACCTGGGAGTGTCAGAGGTGTACCTGGGAGGGTCAGAGGTGTATCTGGGAGTTTTGGACGTGTACCTGGGAGTGTCAGAGGTGTACCAGGGAATGTCAGTGGAGTACCTGGGAGTGTCAGAGGTGTACCTGGGAGTGTCAGAGGAGTACCTGGGAGGTCATAGGTACCTGGGAGGTGGAGAAGGTACCTGGGAGTTTCGGAGGTGTACCTGGGAGTGTCGGAGGTGTACTGGGAGGTCAGATGTGTACCAGGAATGTCAGTGGAGTACCTGGGAGTGTCAAAGGTGTACATGGGAGTGTTAGAGGTGTACCTGGGAGTGTCAGAGGTGTACCTGGGAGTGTCAGAGGTATACTGGGAGTGTCGGAGGTGTACCTGGGAGGTGTGAGAAGTGTACCTGGGAGTGTCTGGGGTATACCTTGGAGTGTCAGAGGTATCTGAGAGTGTCGGAGGTGTACCTGGAGTGTCAGAGGTGTACCTGGAGTGTCGGAGGTGTACCTGGGAGTGTAAGAAGTACCTGGGAGTGCCGGAGGTGACCTGGGAGTGTCGGGGGTGTACCTGGGAGTGTGAGAGGTGTACTTGGGAGTGTCAGTGGTGTACCTGGGAGTGTCAGAGGTGTACCTGGGAGTGTCAGAGGTGTACCTGAGAGTGTCGAAGGTGTACCTGCGAGTGTCAGAGGTGTACCTGGGAGTGTTGGAGGTGTACCTGGGAGTGTAAGAAATGTATCTGGGAGTGTCGGAGGTGTACCTGGGAGTGTCTGAGGTGTACCAGGCAGTGTCTGAGGTGTACCTGGCAGTGTCTGAGGATTACCTGGCAGTGTCAGCGGTGTACCTGGGAGTATCAGCGGTGTACCTGGGAGTGTTAGAGGCGTATCAGGGAGTGACAGAGGAGTACCTAGGAGTGTCAGAGGTGTACCTGGGAGTGTGAGAAGGCACCTGGGAGCCTCTGGTGGTACCTGGAGTGTCAGAGGTGTACCTGGGAGATCAGGGGTGTACCAGGGAGGCTCAGTGGAGTACCTGGGAGTGTCAGGAGGTGTACCTGGAGTGTCAGAGGTACCTGGGAGTGTCAGAGGTATCTGGGAGTTTTGGACGTGTACCTGGGGAGTGTCAGAGGTGTACCAGGAATGTCAGTGGAGTACCTGGGAGGTCAGAGGTGTACCTGGGAGTGCCAGAGGAGTACCTGGGAGTGTCATAGGTGTACCTGGGAGGTCGGACGTGTACCTGGGAGGTGAGAAGTATACCTGGGAGTGTCGGAGGTGTACCTGGGAGTGTCGGAGGTGTACCTGGCAGTGTCAGCGGTGTACCTGGCAGTGTCAGATGTACCAGGGAATGTCAGTGAGTACCTGGGAGTGTCAGAGGTGTACCTGGGAGTGTCAGAGGTGCCTGGGAGTGTCAGGAGGTGTACCTGGGAGTGTCAGAGGTGTACCTGGGAGTGTCGGAGGTGTACCTGGGAGTGTGAGAAGTGTACCTGGGAGTGTCTGGGGTGTACCTGGGAGTGTCTGGGGTGTACCTGGGAGTGTCGGAGGTGTACCGGGAGTGTCAGGAGGTACCTGTGAGTGTCGGAGGTGTACCTGGGAGTGTAAGAAATGTACCTGGGAGTGTCGGAGGTTTACCTGGGAGTGTCGGAGGTGTACCTGTGAGTGTCAGAGGTGTACTTGGTAGTGTCAGAGGTGTACCTGGGAGTGTCAGCAGTGTTCCTGGGAGAGTCACTGGTGTACTTGGGAGTGTCAGAGGTGTACCAGAGCACTGGTGTACCTGGGAGTGTCATTGGTGTACCTGGGAGTGGAGAGGACCTGGAAGTGTCAGGGGTGTACCTGGATGTGTCAGAGGTGTACATGGGAGTGCCTGAGGTGTACCTGGGATTGTCAGAGGTGTACCAGGGAGTGTCAGGAGTGTAACTGGGAGTGTCAGGGGTGTACCTAGGAGTGACCCCGGTGTACCTGGGTGTGTCAGAGGTGTACCTGGGAGTGTCTGAGGTGTACCTGGGAGTGTCAGCGGTGTAACTGCGAGTGTCAGAGGTGTACCTGGGAGTCTGGGGTCCTGGGAGTGTCGGAGAGTACCTGGCAGCGTCAAAGGAGTACCTGGGTGTCAGAGGTGTGCCTGGTAGTGTCAGTGGTGTACCTGGGAGTGTCAGAGGTGTACCTGGGAGTGTCAGAGGTGTACCTGGGAGTGTCAGAGGTGTACCTGGGAGTGTCAGCGGTGTACCTGGGGGTGTCAGCGGTGTAACTGGGAGTGTCATTGGTGTACCTGGAAGTGTCAGGGGTGTACCTGGAGTGTCAGGAGGTGTACGTTGGGGAGTGTCATTGGTGTACCTGGGAGTGTCAGGGTGTACCAGGGGTGTCAGTGGTGTACCTGGGATTGTCATTGGTGTACCTGGGAGTGTCAGAGGTGTACCTGGAAGTGTGGGGTGTACCTGGAAGTGTCAGAGGTGTACCTGGGAGTGTCTGAGGTGTACCTGGGATTGTCTGTGGGTGACAGGAGCATCAGGGGTGTACAGTGACAGCGGTGTACCTGGGAGTGTCAGAGGTGTACCTGGGAGTTTCAGAGGTGTACCTGGGAATGTCTGAGGTGTACCTGGAAGTGTCTGAGGTGTACATGGGTGTCAGAGGTGTGTATCTGGCAGTGTTAGCGGTGTACCTGGGAGTGTCAGCGGTGTACCTGGGAGTGTCAGAGGTGTGCCTGGGGTGTCACAGGTGCACTTGGGAGTGTCACTGGTGCACCTGGGAGTGTCTCTGAGGTGTACCTGGGAGTGTCTAGAGGTGTACCTGGGAGTGAGGGAGGTGTACTGGCAGTGTCTCGAGGTGTACCTGGCAGTGTCAGCGGTGTACCTGGGAGTGTCAGCGGTGTACCTGGGAGTGTCAGAGGAGGTGTACTGCGAGTGCCAGAGGTGTTCCTGGGAGTTTCGGAGGAGTACCTGGGAGCGTCAAGGTACCTGGGAGTGTCAGAGGTGGCCCTGGTAGTGTCAGTGGTGTACCTGGGAGTGTAGGGGTGTACCTGGGCGTGTCATTGGTGTACCTGGGAATGTCAGAGGTGTATCTGGAAGTGTCAGAAGTGTACCTGGGAGTATCAGAGGTGTACCTGGGAGTGTCGGGGGTGTACGTGGGAGTGTCAGGGGTGTAACTTGGAGTGTCGGAGGTGTACCTGGGAGTGTCAGAGGTGTACCTGGGAGTGTCAGAGGTGTTCCTGGGGTGTTGGAGGTGTACCTGGGAGTGTCAGCGGTGTACCTGGGGTGTCAGAGGTGTACCTGGGAGTGTCAGCGGTATACTGGAAGTGTCTGAAGTGTACCTGGGAATGTCAGCGGGTGTGCCTGGGGTGTCAGAGGTGCACTTGGGAGTGTCACAGGTGCACCTGGGAGTGTTTGAGGTGTACCTGGGAGTGTCAGCGGTGTACCTGGGAGTGTCAGAGGGTGACACGGGGTGTCAGCGGTATACCTGGAAGTGTCTGAAGTGTACCTGGGAATGTCAGCGGTGTGCCTGGGAGTGTCTGAGGTGTTACTGGGAGTGTCTGAGCTTTACCTGGGAGTGTTTGAGGTGTACCTGGCAGTGTCTGAGGTGTACTTGGCAGTGTCAGCGGTGTTCCTGGGAGTGTCAACGGTGTACATGGGAGTGTCATTGGTGTACCTGGAAGTGTCAAGGGTGAACCTGGAAGTGTCAGAGGTGTACCTGAGTGTGTCATTGGTGCACGGGAGTGTCAGAGGTGTACCGGGAGTGTCAGAGTTGTACCTGGGGGTGTGATTGGTGTACCTGGGAGTGTCAGAGGTGTATCTGGAAGTGTCAGAGGTGTACCTGGGCATCAGAGGTGTACCGGGGTATGGTGTACCTGGGAATGTCAGGGGTACTTACTGGGAGTGTCCGGAGGTGTAACTGGGAGTGCAGGTGTACCTGGGAGTGTGAAGTGGCACCTGGGCGTGTCAGAGGTGTACCTGGGAATGTGTGAGGTGTACCTGGAAGTGCCTGAGGTGTAAATGGAGTGTCAGAGGTGTATCTGGCAGTGTCAGCGGTGTACCTGGTGTCAGCGGTGTACCTGGGAGTGTCAGAGGTGTGCCTGGGAGTGTCAGAGGTGCACTTGGGTGTCTGGGGTGCACGAGTGTCTGAGGTGTGCCTGGGAGTGTCTGGAGCTGTACATGGGCGTGGAGTGGGTGTACCTGGCAGTGTCCAAGGTTTACCTGGTAGTGTGGTCGTGTACCTGGGAGTGTCAAGTGTACCTGGGGTGTCATTGGTGTACTGGGAGTGCCAGAGGTGTACCTGGGTGTGTCAGAGGAGTACATGGTAGTGTCAGTGGTGTACCTGGGAGTGTCAGAGGTGCGGGTGTCACAGGTGCACCTGGGAGTGTCTGAGGTGTGTACTTGGACGTGTCTTAGGCTGTGGAAGTGTCAGAGGTGTACCTGGGGTGTCAGGAGGTGTACCTGGGGTGTCACGAGGTGTCACCTGGGGTGTACCTGGGTGTGTCAGCGGTGTACCTGGGAGTGTCAGAGGTGTACCTGGGAGTGCCAGGAGGTGCGCGGGTATAGGTACTTGGAGTATCTGAGGTGTACCTGGGAGTGTCTGAGCTGTACATGGGTAGTGAGGTGTACCTGGCAGTGTCTGAGGTTTACCTGGTGTGCAGCGGTGTGCAGGTGTCAGCGGTGTACCTGGGAGTGTCAGAGGTGTACACCGGAGTGTCAGACGTGTTCCTGAGAGTGTCAGGTACACCCTGGAGCGTCAAAGGAGTACCGGGTGTCAGAGGTGTACCTGGTAGTGTGTGGTGTACCTGGGAGTGTCAGAGGTGTACCTGGGAGTGTCATTGGTGTACCTGGGAGTGCCAGGAGGTGTACCTGGGTGTTATGAAGGAGTACCTGGGAGTGTCAGAGGAGTACAAGGTGACTGAGGTGTACCTCCAGGTGTCTGAGTGTACCTCAGGTGTGGTGTACCTGGGAGGTCAGGGGAAACCAGGGAGTGTAAGAGGTGTGCCTGGGAGTGTCAGAGGTATACCAGGAGTGTCAGACCGTACCAAGGAGTGTCAGAGGTGTACCTGGGAGTGTTGGAGGTGTACCTGGGAGTGTAGAGGTGTACCTGGGAGTGTCAGAGGTGTACGAGGAGTGTCAGAGGTGTACCTGGGAGTTTCTGAGGGTGTACCTGGGAGTATCGAAGGGTGCCTGGAATTATTAAAGGGTGTACCGCAGGGTATTGAGGTGCCAAAGTATCAGTGAGTACCTGGGAGTGTCAAATGTGCACCTGGGAGTATCGGAGGTGTACCTGGGAATATCGGAGGTGTACCTGGGGTGCCAGAGGTGTACCTGGGAGTGTCACAGGTGTACCTGGGAGTGTACAGGCTGCCTGGGGTGTCTGAGGTGTACCTGGGAGTGTCAAAGGTGTGCCAGGTGTCAAATATGCACCTGGAGTATCGAGGTGTACCTGGGAATAACGGAGGTGTACAGGATTGCAGAGGAGGTGTGTACCTGGGGTACGGAGGTGTACCGAGTGTCAAATGTGCACCTGGGAGTATCGGAAGTGTACCTGGGAATATCGGAGGTGTACCTCCATGGAGTGTCCGGAGTGTACGAGTGTCAGAGGTGTACCTTGGAGTGTGAGAAGTGTACCTGGGAGTGTCAGGTGTACCTGGGAGTGTCGGAGGTGTACCTGGGAGTGTCAGAGGTGTACCTTGGAGTGTCCAGAGAGGTGTACCTGAGTGTGAGCGGTGTACAAAAGTGTCTGAGGTGTACCTGGGGTGTAAAGGTGTGCTAGGGTGTGAGGTGCACTTGGGAGTGTCACAGGTGCACCTGGGAGTGTCTGAGGTGTACCTGGACGTGTCTGAGCTGTACCTGGGAGGTGTCAGGAGGTGTACCTAGGGTGTCAGAGGTGTACCTGGGAGTGTCCAGAGGGAGGTCCACACAAGAGTGTCAGCGGTGTACTGGGTGTGTCAGCGGTGACCTGGGAGTGTAGGTGTGCCTGGGAGTGTCAGAGGTGCACTGGGAGTGTCACAGGTGCACGGGAGTGTCTGGGTGGACCTCCGAGTGTCAGAGGCTGTACATGGGAGTGAGTGGGGTGGACCTGGCAGTGTCAGAGGTTTACCTGGTAGTGTCAGCGGTGTGCCTGGGAGTGTCAGAGGTGTACCTGGGAGTGTCAGACGTGTTCCACTGAGAGTGTCGGAGAGCCTGGGAGCGTCAAAGGAGTACCTGGGACAGTCAGAGGTGTACCTGGTAGTGTCAGTGGTGTGCCTGGGGTATAGAGGGGTGTACACAGGTGTCATTGGTGTACCTGGGAGTGCCCAGGGGTGTACCTGGGTGTGTCACAGGAGTACCTGGGAGTGTCAGAGGAGCAAGGGTGTCTGAGGTGTGCACCAGGGTGTCTGAGGTGCCAGGTGTCTGAGAGGTGTGCAGGGGAGAACCAGGGAGTGTAAGAGGTGTACCTGGGGTGTCAGAGGTGTACCAGGGAGTGTCAGAGCAGTGCCTAGGAGTGTCAGAGGTGTGCCTGGGAGTGTTGGAGGTGTGCCTGGGAGTGTCTGAGGTGTGCCGGGAGTGTCAGAGGTGTACCAGGGAGTGCCAGAGGTGTACAGGAGTTTCTGAGGTGCACCTGGGAGTATCGAAAGTGTGCCTGGGAGTGTCAGAGGTGTACCAGAGTGTCAGAGAGTGTGCCAGAGAGTGTCAGTGGGTACCTGGGAGTGTCAAATGTGCACCTGGGGTATCGGAGGTGTATGTGTAATGTATGCACTGGATTGTATGTATGTATATATGTATGTGCTCATTTATATTTATTAGCTAGCTAGCAGGCAATGTTATTACCATGTCCCTTATTAATGTACCTGGCGACGTATGGAAGCTGCTAATGTATCACTTTTACGTCGTCTATGGTAATTGGCCAGGACCTTAGCTAGGGAGCAGTGCTATCACCTCTGTGTACATATATACATCAGTAAACCGAACCTACAAAACTACAGGTGTTGTGTTTCTCTCCTGTATATAGAACTTATTACCCAGAACACATGCAGTCGTTTTACTGGATTACCACAGTGATTAGTGCTAGTTTGCCAGAAAGCAGCTGATGGATCCCCCACTTGGGTCACCAGCGTCATCCCACTCGAAAAGAATTTCACAACGAGCAGTGTCAGTGACAGTGATTTTCTGTGAAGTGTTTAGTGCATTGTGTGTTTCAACCTGCCATTCATGTGGACCTTGTTCAACAGATTTGGTATACAGCATGTTCTGGGCATTGTGGGGTGTGAGCTCAGCGCACCCTCCTCTGACCTAGATTTACAGAAGAGCAATGCTACTCTATACTCACCCCCCCCCTCACAGGCGCCTCCACCCCCCCCTCACAGCTGGGTAGGGCAGCTCTCTCCTTGCGTGAGACACACACACATACACATACTAACACTTGCTGACCACGGTTTTCTTATACATATTTTATATATATAACCTACTTATCTGTGCATTTAATTAAAAATTTTTTGTAAATCTTGTTATCGACGGAGCTGACCGGTCAACACTTATTAGGGCACACAATGCCAGGGTATATACTATCTCACGTAGCGTGGACAGCACTGCGATTAGTCAAGCGGATGATAATCACAAGAGATGGATGACCAGGCTGACATGACATCCAAACCACAACATCACACCCAGCCCTTCACACTCAACATTCAGCGTTATCTCAGAGAATTGCCTTGTGAATTTATGAGAATGAGACGAGGATAGAAGCTCACGAACGTTTGCGGATAAGCACAGAAAGCAAGCAGAGGCAGAACAGAGACCACCAACGGAGACCATGAAGACATTGCAGTTTGAACCTTGACCATCTCGCCTCACTAACCAAGCCCTAAGCCAACACCCTCAGTACTGAATGTACAGAATACCTCATCACACTGCCCCCAGCACACTAAAGCAGCAGCTCAAACACCGCCCATCTTGGGCCTGATGTAAATTTCCAGACTTCGCGAATGGCGGCGTAGGCTGATTATCCACTACAAATGGTGGATCTCCAAGTTTGTCACAGCCTAAACAACTCATCCAGCTGCGTATGTGCCTGTCCTTGGAAGTTCAGCGTGTTTAGAACACACGTTGCATACCCCAACCTCTTCGCTGTCTGTAGAGGTACTGGACGTTCTACAACGGCACATCAAAGGACAGCAGAATGAAGCTCTGGGGAGGTGTTAAATGCAGACAGATGGAGGTAAATCTACGCACCTTTATGCACGTCCAAAGAGACCTCCCAGAAGAGTAGATATTTAGGCCACCAGCAGTGCAGGAGCCAGTTGAAGCAGAGTGATCACAGTGGGTGTTAGGACAGAGAACTTGTCCACACCCCTCCACACCTCCTCGACTCTTCCCCTCTTCAGGATGTGTTGACGATATGTCGCTCCTATGAGGCTGCCAGGTGTACTTACACTCTGCCATCCAAACTCCCCTACAGCACGCGCTGTTTCCGGTACAAGAAAAGGACAAAAGTCTGCTACTACGCCTTCGCCCCACCACGCCCAGGTTCATTTGCAACAACTGTAGCTGGCACGGAACACAGGTATCCAGCTGCTCAGTCTACCTGCAACAGTTTCGACCATGAGCCACTGAACACTCACAGTACGGTGCCCAGCCAAACACGTCAGTGCAATGTAAAACGTGCCACTATTAAAGTGTTCCCTTCCAACAAACCCAGGAACACGTCAACGGAAACTGACGCCTCTACGTAAGAACACACAGTCCCCAAATCAGAGCCACGACGACCCAGGACAAAAGCCCGACCCATTTGGAGATCATATATCCCATGGACAAGTCCCCCACACATCAGCGTCATCGTGACCTACGGCGGTGTATCATCCGTCTTCAGATGTTGCCCGACACCGCTGATGCACAGTCATCACCCAGCATTTGCGATGCGGGCTCACCAGCGATACAAGACCGCCTCCCGGGCCTCATGCTCATAGATAGTTCACAGATAGCCCAACCCTGGGTTCCTCTGCAACCTTCAACAGGTCGTGTCAGGCCCACCAAGATTGACGTGCATAATGGTGTCCCGACTCCCTTTATCTCCTACCATCAAGAGTTTGCATCATCTCAGGACTCCCACCATTCACGAGTAAGTGCCAGATTACTGCACAAAGAGCATCAACTACCCTGCTGCCGCCCTACCCCTCTGGCCAGTGACACCTCTCCTTCAGGAGTGGTTGTCCCTGCTGCATCACGTCCCACGCCTTGAAACCGCAGCCTAAACCCAGTCACCGTGGGCTGAGGGCCGCAGCGTGCACGACAGACTGTGTTCCAGCCTGGCATCGACCCCGACATCTCCAATGCTGTCGGTGTGTGGCCGCCATGTAGCCCCAGCAGCAGGTACCCTTCATGGTGACGACAGCCCACGCCCTTTGAGTCTGTGTCGGCTGACTTTTCTGTGTGTCAGGAAAGTCCTTCCTGGTTATCGTCGACCCTCTCTCTAGTTGGCCGGTTGTCAAAAGGGCGGTAATGACGACGTCTGCCGCCACCATCAGCAAGTTCCGCCACTACTTCCGTGACGTGGGCGTTCCTGTACACCCTCCAGACAGAGCCGGAGAGGCCTCAGATTCTAGCCGGGACTTTGCTGTGATTCCCTGTAGATGGTCCGGCATGTGTTGTCATCGCCCCGTACCCGTCCAGCAGCCACGCGCTAGGTGCTGTCAAATCCCTGACACCTCATCCTTGGGTGGCCTTCTGGGAACATTGACTGAGGCCTTGAAGGGGTCTTCTTGAACTCGCGGACGCTCCCCTGCGGGTTTTGTATGGGCGCCCCTTCGTTCTTGTGTCCTGCTCACCTCAATCCTTCTCCAAGGTGGCAGGCTAAGACAGAAGGATTGTAATCCTTAGAAGCAGGCGTGTTCAGGACGTCTTACGCCCTTTGCGTTCTTTCCTCCCCCAGGTTAGTGTCTTCACCCAAGTCCGTGTTCAGGACCCGACCTCCTACGTTGGGACAAAGTAGGCGTAGTCATGGTCTCGGCAGGTCACGGGACTCACCAGGTGCAGTTGCAGTGGTCGTGTGGTGGAGGAACCTCCGTTTCTCCTCCCATGTATGCTATGCGGCCCCTTGCAGTGTTGGTCCCGCCCATTCCCAGTGATGAAGTCCTCGACGCTCAGAACGGATCCAGAAAGGTCCGTAGGGCGCGATGGGGAGGGAGGTGTATGTATATTATGTATGCTGGATTATGTATTGTGTATGTATATTATGTATATTGCTCCATTTATATTTATTCAGCTAGCTAACTTGGCAATGTTATTACCATATCCCACACATGCCAATTAATAATGCCTGGCGACGTATGGGAGCTGCTAATGTATCACTTGCCATACGTCGTCTATAGTGTAGTTGACAGGACCTTAGCTGGGAGCAGTGCTATCCCTCTGTGTACATACTCTTATCCAGTAAACCGAACCTACAAAACTATACAGGTGTTTGTGTTCTCTCCTGTATATAGAACTTATTACCCAGAACATCTAACAGGAGGTGTACCTGGGAATATCGGAGGTGTACCTGGGAGTGCCAGAGGTGTACCTGAGGTGTCGGAGGTGTACCTGGGAGTGTGCAGGTGTACCTGGGGTGTCGAAGGGTGTGCCTGGGAGTGAAGGTGTGCCTGGGAGTGTCAAAATATGCACCTGGGAGTATCGGGGTGTACCTGGGAATATCGGAGGTGTACCTGGTGGTGCACACCTGGGTGTCGGAGGTGTACTGGGAGTGTCAAATGTGCACCACGGGTATCGGAGGTGCCTGGGAATATCGGAGGTGTACCTCAGGTGTCAAGTGTACCTGGGAGTGTCAGAGGTGTACCTTGGAGTGTGAGAAGTGTACCTGGGGTGTCGGAGGTGTACCGAGTGTCGGAGGTGTACCTGGGGTGTCAGAGCTGTACTTGGGTGTTAGGGTGTACCCTGAGTGCCCAGGCAGTGTACCTGGGAGTGTCTGAGGTGTACCTGGGAGTGTCAGGTGTGCGGAGTGTCAGAGGTGCACTTGGGGTGTCACAGGTGCCTGGGGATGTCTGGGGTGTACCTGGGCGTGTCCTGAGCTGTACCTGGGAGTGTCAGGAGGTGACCTGGGAGTGTCAGAGGTGTACCTGGGGGCCTCAGAAGTGTACTGGTGTGGCGGTGTACCTGGGCGGTGTACTGGGTGTCAGGGTAGCATAGGTGTGGGAGTGGGGTTCCAGGGCATCCTGGGAGTGTCTGGTGTACCTGGGAGTCTGCAAGGCGTACATGGGAGTAGGGTGAGGTGTGCCTGGCAGTGTCTGAGGTTTGCCTGGGAGTGTCAGAGGTGTACCTGGGGTGTCAGCGGTGTACCTGGGAGTGTCAGAGATGTGTACATGGGGTGTCAGACGTGTTCCTGAGAGTGTCGGAGGTACTGGGGCGTCAAGAGTACCTGGGGTGTCAGAGGTGTACCTGGTAGTGTCAGTGGTGTACCTGGGAGTGTCAGAGGTGTACCTGGGGTATGGTGGTGTACACAAGGTGCCAGAGGTGTACCTGAGAGTGTCAGAGGAGTACCTGGGGTGTCAGAGGGTACCTGGGAGTGTCTGGGGTGTGCCTCAGAGTGTCAGAGGGTGTACCTCGGAGTGTCTGAGGTGTACCTGGGAGTGTCAAGGGAGAACCAGGGGAGTGTAAGGAGGTGTACCTGGGAGTGTCAGAGGTATACCGAGTGTCAGAGCAGTACCTAGGAGTGTCAGAGGTGTACCTGGGAGTGTTGGAGGTGTACCTGGGGAGTGTCTGAGGTGTACCTGGGAGGTGTCAGAGGTGTACGAGGGGTGTAGGTGCAGGAGTTTCTAAGGTGTACCTGGAGGTCGAGAAGGTGTACCTGGGAGTGTCAGAGGTGTGTACCTGGGAGTGTCAGAGGTGTACCAGAGGTGTCAGTGGGTACCTGGGGAGTTGTCAGTGCACTGGAACATAGGGTGTACTGGGAATATCAGGTGGTACCAGAGTGCCAGAGGTGTGCACCTAGAAGTGTCACAGGTGTGCCTGGGAGTGTCACAGGTGTACCTGGGATGTCTGAGGTGTACCTGGGGTGTCAAGGTGTACCTGCAGGGTGTAGCACTGGGAGCATGGGTGTGCGGAATATCGGAGGTGTACAGGGTGCAGAGGTGTACACAGGAGTGTGGAGAGTGTACCTGGGAGGTGTCAAATGGTGCACCTGGGAGTATCGGAGTGTACTGGGAACATCGGAGGTGTACCTCGGAGTGTCAGAGGTGTACCTGGGAGTGTCAGAGGTGTACGGAGTGTGAGAAGTGTACCTGGGAGTGTCGGAGGTGCACTGGGAGTGTCGGAGGTGTACCTGGGAGTGTCAGAGGTGTACCTTGGGTGTCAGAGGTGTACCTGAGAGTGTGGCGGTGTACCTGGGGTGTCTGAGGTGTACCTGGGGTGTCAAGGGGCAGCTGGGTGTCAGAGGTGCACTTGGGAGTGTCACAGGTGCACCTGGGAGTGTCTGAGGTGTGCCTGGACGTGTCTGAGCTGTACCTGGGAGTGTCAGGGGTGCCTGAGGTGTCAGAGGTGTACCTGGGAGTGTCAGAGGTGTACCTGAGGTGTCAGCGGTGTACCTGGGTGTGTCAGCGGTGTACCTGGGAGTGTCAGAGGTGTGCCTGGGAGTGTCAGAGGTGCACGGGTGTCACAGGTGCACCTGGGAGTGTCTGAGAGTGTACCCGGGATTTCTGGCTGTACATGGGAGTGAGTGAGGTGTACCTGGCAGTGTCTGAGGTTTACCTGGTAGTGTCTCGGTGTACCTGGGAGTGTCAGAGGTGTACCTGGGAGTGTCAGACGTGTTCCTGAGAGTGTCGGAGGAGTACCTGGGAGCGTCAAAGGAGTACCTGGGAGTGTCAGAGGTGTACCTGGTAGTGTCAGTGGTGTACCTGGGAGTGTCAGAGGTGTACCTGGGAGTGTCATTGGTGTACCTGGGAGTGCCAGAGGTGTACCTGGGTGTGTCACAGGAGTACCTGGGAGTGTCAGAGGAGTACCTGGGAGTGTCTGAGGTACCTCAGGTGTCGAGGTGTACCTCAGGTATGAGGTGTACCTGGGGTGTCGGGGAGAACCAGGGAGTGTAAGAGGTGTACCTGGGGTGTCAGAGGTGTACCAGGGAGTGTCAGAGCAGTACCTAGGAGTGTCAGAGGTGTACCTGGGGTGTTGGAGGTGTACCTGGGAGTGTCAGAAGGTGTACCTGGGAGTGTCAAGGAGGTGTACCAGGGGTGTCAGAGGTGTACCTGGGAGTTTCTGAGGTGTACCTGGGAGTATCGAAGGTGTACCTGGGAGTGTCAGAGGTCTGGGAGTGTCAGAGGTGTACCAGAGAGTGTCAGTGAGTACCTGGGAGTGTCAAATGTGCACCTGGGAGTATCGGAGGTGTACCTGGGAATATCGGAGGTGTACCTGGGGTGCCAGAGGTGTACCTGGGAGTGTCGGAGGTGTACGTGGGAGTGTCACAGGTGTACCTGGGAATATGAGGGCCATGCAGGAGTGTCAAAGGTGTGTACCTGGGAGTGTCCAAATATGCACCTGGGGTATCGGAGGTGTACCTGGGAATATCGAATTGTACTTGGGGAGTGCCAGAGGTGTACCTGGGAGTGTCGGAGGTGTACCTGGGAGTGTCAAAGTGCACCTGGGGTATCGGAGGTGTAACCTGGGAATATCGGAGGTGCACCTCCAGGTGTCAGAAGTGTACCTGGGAGTGTCAGAGGTGTACCTTGGGTGAGAAGTGTACCTGGGAGTGTCGGAGGTGCTACCTGGGAGTGTCGGAGGTGTACCTGGGAGTGTCAGAGGTGTACCTTGGAGTGTCAAGAGGTGTACCCGAGGTGTGAGCGGACATGCCTGGGGTATGGGGCACAAGTGTCAAGGTGTGCCTTGGGTGTCAGAGGTGCACTTGGAGTGTCACAGGTGCACCTGGGAGTCTCTGAGGTGTACCTGGGAGTGTCTGAGCTTGTACATGGGGTGGAGGTGTACCTGGCAGTGTCTGGGGCTTTGGTAGTGTCAGCGGTGTACCTGGGAGTGTCAGCGGTGTACCTGGGAGTGTCAGAGGTGTACCTGGGAGTGTCAGACGTGTTCCTGAGAGAGTGCAGGAGTACCTGGGAGCGTGAGGTACACCCGGGAGTGTCAGAGGTGTACCTGGTAGTGTCAGTGGTGTACCTGGGAGTGTCAGGAGGTGTACCTGGGAGTGTCATTGGTATACCTGGGAGTGCCAGAGAGGTGTACCTGGAGTGTGTCAGAGGAGTACCTGGGGTGTCTGAGAGGTGTACCTGGGAGTGTCAGGGGTGTATGAGGGAGTGGAGGTGGCACCTGGGAGTTTCTGGGAGGTGTACCTGGAGTATCAGGTGCACCTGGGAGTGTCAGGGTGGCACGGGAGTGTCGGAGTGTACCTGGGAGTATGAGGTGGCACCTTGGGCACACGGGCATGCCTGAGAGTGTGAGCGGGTGTACCAAGGAGTGTCTGAGGTGTACCTGGGGTATCAAAGTGTGCCTAGGGTGTCAGAGGTACTTGGGAATGCAGGCACGCAAACTCTGGGAGGTATGCACTGGACGTGTCTGAGCTGCACTACCTGAGGAGAGTCAGAAGGTGTACCTGCAGGAGTATCAGGGTGTACTGGGAGTGTCAAGAGGGTAGCACACCCGAGGTATGGCGTGCACTGGGTGTATACACAGGAGTGTGTCAGAGGTGGCCGCTGCAAGGCAGCCACAAATTTTTGCACTGCAGGGAGTACGAAGTACACAAAGTATCTGCACTGAAATGTTGATGTTGACGGTGGTGCGTTGTTGCTGTTGGTGGTGTTGTGTGTGTTGTGTGTGTGTATGTGTGTTAGTGTATATTATTAATATATATATA
>NW_024757329.1:0-8356 GCF_018991925.1 Homarus americanus | reverse complement strand
CGAAGATGTACAATGGTCCACACTGAGGTCTTTCATCACCTGTTTGAAAAGATTGCTCGTAAAATTGGTGCCCTGATCGGATTGGATCTCTTTAGGAATGCCCACTGAAGTGAAAAGGTGCAAAAGAGGTTTGATTACATTTTTTGAAGTGATGCTTTTAAGGGGAAAAGCCTCAGGATAACGTGTACTGGTATCCATATCTGTGAGCAGGAATTGATTTCCCTTCTTAGTCTTTGGTAATGGGCCCACACAATCCACAACAATCTTTTCAAATGGTGTAGAAAATACTGAGATGGGCTTAATGGGAGCTGCTGGTATACTTTCATTTGGTTTTCCTACCATTTGACAAATATGACAAGATTTTAGGTACTTTGACACATCCTTCCTAAGTCCAGGCCAATAATAGTGTTGGAGGAGCTTTTTATATGTTTTCAGGATTCCCAAAAGTCCTGAAATACCATCATGGGCAAGGGCAATTAATGCTGGTCTGACTGAGGTGGGAATTACCACTTGATGTATTTCAGACCATGTGTCTAGATGGGCAAGCTCAGGGGGCCTATAGGCCCTCATCAAAACCCCTTCATGATAATAAAACCACGGAAGGGTGTTAAAATCTTTACCCTCAACTGCTGCATGATGAAGTTTATTCAAAGATGGATCAGATTGTTGGGCTTTAACGAGCTCATCCTTACTAATGGTCTTATTGTACAGATCTTCTGTGGGTAGGAAGATATTAGAGGTGGTTTTAGACGAAGAGGACCCATTTCGCACACTCTGTGACCGGGTGACAGCACAAGATGGGAAAAGATGAGGAATAGTTTCTTTAAGGTCAGTGGGGGAGTTGACAGGTAAGGGAGAGTCGACTGTCTTTATGTTAGGAACCACTAGATCTCCTACCAAGTCATTACCCAATAATAAATGAATGCCGCACACAGGCATTGGGTCTTTCCTTATGGCTATTTGCACTTCCCCAGTAATCAAGGGACATTGGAGGTGCACTTTAGCTAAAGGATAGGAAGAATGGGATGAGAGATCCGAAATTAGAACACTCTTATTAGTAAATGCGGTAGATATATCAGGAATGACGTTAAACAGGAGGATAGATTGTGCTGCGCCCGTATCACGTAGTATACGAATAGGGAAAGAACGAGACCCCTCTATGATTGAAATTTTTCCCTCATAGGTGAATGAAGAGAAGAGATCCTGATGGGCCTTTCCACATTGGTGGTTGCTATTGGTTTGGATTTGGGATCCAGGGAACTACTTTTAGCAATTCGACACTTTGGGTGTTTACAAGTCTGGATCGTATGG
This sequence comes from Homarus americanus, assembly GCF_018991925.1. Lineage (NCBI taxonomy): Eukaryota > Metazoa > Arthropoda > Malacostraca > Decapoda > Nephropidae > Homarus > Homarus americanus. Next base: position 7,045 of record NW_024757329.1, on the reverse strand, counting down.
CCTGGGTTTTTACAGTAAGAACAAGTAAGCTTGGTTGCATCGGGGGAGTAGGTGGGACCTTTTCGACCTACCACTCACGTTCCCAAGGTTAATACCAGAGGACCCACATGTCGGGGAAGTACCATGCCCCTCTACTGCCCAGTGACTCCACCAAAGGGTACGTGATCAGCCAGCGTTCAGCAGACAGCCCTAAATTAACCTCCACAGCTCCTCCACATGCTTCAAGATGTGAAATGGCATCTTGCTCATCCACCCTCCAGGACTACCAAATTTAACAAATCCTGAAATGTGGAGGTCTCTGTAGCCTCTAACCAATTTCTTAAAAACCTAAGCTTTTCTTGAGCAAACTCAACAAAGGTGTGGGAAAATGGTTTGGTTAGCTTTACGAAACTTGCCGGTATCCACCTGGCGTGATAGCATAAGAGGTGAGGATATTCTTTTTTACGTTATCATAGTCATCAGTCTGGTGTAAACAGTTATAAACTCTACGAGCCTTACCATATAATTTAGGAACTAACACTGACACCCACTGGTCCTTTGGCCACTCATTCTTCCCGGCTATTTTCTCAAAAGTCCTAAATGACCCGTCCATATCGGATTCATCAAACCCGGGAACAAGGGAAGAAGCAGTAGCAGGGTTAAAAGCAGCTAGTTTCTCTCTTAATGCCACTTCTTTTGATTTAAACTCCGATGTTAAGGTGACTTCTATCTCTCTTACCTGTAGTTCTTTCAGTCTAACCTCCTGCTCCAACTTGGCCTGTTCCAACTTGTCCTCCTGCTCCAACTTGGCCTGTTCCAACTCGAGTTCTTTCATTTTGATTTGGAACTCGAACCTAGCTCGTTCTAGTTCTAAGGCGTCTATTCGTTGTGTTTCTTCTTGAGGGCTAGCCAGACCTGAGGCAACTTCTGAGTGAGGAGGGGTGGTGGATAGTGGTTGAAGTTTCTTGGACATGGGCGTTAATCTGTCAACAGCGGATTCTTTTAAAACTTCATGTTGAACCAGCACTTCAATCACATGATTTTTTAACATTTCCTTAGTCAGTTGCTGTGAAAATGGGATATTATAATAGCTGGCTATTTCTTTCCATTCTTTCTTCAGGATATTAACACGTAATTTAGCTACGGAAGGATTTTCAATAAAATCCTGGAGATCAAAACCTGAGGTGGCCATTGTTAAGAAAAATAGGATAAATTAACTAATGGTCAAAAGATAAGATAAGTGGATAACCCTAGAAAATATCACGGCAGTGGATAACCAGAAAGTCCCGAAAACTAACCAAGTTACCTAGGGAAATTACACTTATGATTATTGTTCTTCTGAGAAGATCCTTAGATAAGGATAAGAGACTTGAAAGAGGAAGGGCGTATTACGGCGTTAATATAAAGATCCGGATTAACAACCCTGATATACTTGAAAGAGGAAGGGCGTATTACGGCATTAATATAAAGATCCGGATTAACAACCCTGATATACTTTGAAAGAGGAAGGGCGTATTACGGCATTAAGAGCAAAGATCCTATTAATAAAATCCTGATAAATGGGTATGATTTTGACCCTGAATGAGATAATGAGAACAACAATAATTGAGGCTTTATAATATTGGGGTCCTGGTAGAGCGGGGCGTCCCAAGATATCACTTCACCGTAAACTAGTGACTATGGAACAGCCTACTCTGGAGTGAGGGTACGGCATTAAACAGATCCGGATTCTTCCCTACACGCGATAAGACTTACTACACGACTGCCACGTGTAATAACAGGTAAGCCTTATGACACTTGGAACCTAATATCCTACGGCTGTCACTCTTATTGTACGATAATACCAATATATGCACACACATATGAAAAGGAACCTTTAAACCACCGTAAAACAATTGTGAACAGAAGTGACTGGGAGGAATAATTAACACTGAGTAACAAGGGAGGAAGGAATATGGTACTTAAGGTCGTATCCTGTCACGGTCGCCATTTGTTACGAGTTGGGGATTTAGAATATAGTTATACGTCTACCCAGATCCCAACAGGTAACAAAAAACAAAAAACAAAGACAATCGGACTATAAAAGGGTAGACAAAGGATGCGAGTTTTTGTTGTGTATAATAAAGTACCATAAATCCCTTAACAAAATATTCAGCTTATAAATTACCCCTAACCAAACTTAACCTAAACATTAACAGTATATACATATGAATAAAACATAAAACAATCGTGAAGCAAGGTGGAGGTGGGAGAGGCAATACAAGATTACAAATACTTAAGTGAGGAGCTGAGATGGCTGACGAGTAAGGCTGAGTATTGTAGAAGACGGTAGGTAGTCACTGTGCCGTAGGTTTAGAGGATAGGTGATCCTGTATATATATATATATATATATATATATATATATATATATATATATATATATATATATATATATATATATATATATATATATACATATATATATATATAAGTGTGTGTTATAGAGTATTCAATCCCAGTTTGAAAAATCCTTTCATGTTGGTTACAGAACGAACTATTTTGCTCTCTTTTTATTTAGTGTCGTAAAAAAATCCTGATTGAATAATTTCCTCAGTAACATACAAGTGAACCAAACTTGGGTACTATACAACTACAATATCACTCAATGACTTATTTTACACTATATCTACTACCACTTAACATTTCTATATCAGTTCAACAACCATCACTCAACCTTGTTCCATTTTATTTAAAGTTCGTTAATCAATAAGAGGAATTATTATCACAACACAAGCATTCATTAATCAGTCTCCATTGTGAATCATTTTGCTGGGGTGTGGGGGAGGATTACGCTGGATAATAACTTTAGTGTTTTGTATATCCAGAAGAATCTTAACTCCAGCTTACTCCAACTAATAACTAACCTAATCTAACACAACCTAACCTAATCTAATCTAACCTAACCTGAAAAATCTCCACGACAACTTACTCCACTAATAACTAACCAAACATAAGCTAACATAATTACAGACACACACACACACACACACACACATAAACCATAAATATGTTATATGGAACATAAATATAACTTCCAAAATCACTCTCATATACTTCCTAACCGCGGCCTGACGAAATAGTACACCTGTAACGTTCTGTCAGGGCTCAGGTCGAGGCTCCTCCTTACTGATCATCTATACGTGTGTGTGTGTGTGTGAGATGTTTCCTAGTATGTAATAAAAAAGGCGGGGATCCGCTTTTGAATTTTGCCACATACAGCGGCTAGTTTATTGTGCACCCATATTCATCCTGTGAACGGTAGCGTAGGCAGATTATAGTTAAACAGTACAAGTCAGAATATTATGGCACTGAATGTTAAAAACAATGTATTTCCAAAAAATTATTTGTTTAGTTCTGTAGAGTACATCGCCTTCTCCCTCAACCTGCCATTATTCAATAAATTATTTGTTCCTTCGTTCTAACAAGAGATACACGATAACATATCCTATTTGAAGATAAAAATACACTGTCCAGGAAGAGTCATAACAAACTTGGGGGTTATCTGCGAGAGAGAGAGAGAGAGAAAAACAATACCTTCTACAGTACAGTTATATAGTATGACCACCATGACCCACGGAGATCTGTACCTCTTGGCTCCTGACCTCTGTTGACCTTGTGTATACTCACCCAGTTGACCTTTCCTGCCCTATCTCGCCCATTCCTCCTACAGTCAAGGGCTGGGGGGCCGAGGGGGGGGAGGGGACGGAGGGGAATGGTTCTGTAAGCATAGTTGAGGTTAGGTTAGGTTAGGTTCAAATGAGTGATAGATCAGGTCCTATGGTTAGTTTATCTCTCTCTCTCTCTCTCTCTCTCTCTCTCTCTCTCTCTCTCTCTCTCTCTCTAACACATATATATCCCTTTTCTGTAAAATCGTGTGGTTATTTATATTTACTCACTGTTGATATTCTGGGAGAGAGAAAGAGAGAGAGAGAGAGAGATGTAGATTGAGAGAAAGATATTATTGAGAGAGTAGACGAGGGAAATAGACTGGAGAGAGAGAGAGAGAGAGAGAGAGATGTGAATTAGTGTTTACTCCCACTCATAAGTATAGTATTAGTCAACTTATATTATACAGGGTCTCCAGTCCACATTAAAATAAAAACAACTTTGTAAAACCTTATAAACTTTTGATTGAATGATAACAGATTAATATCCACACACACACATTATAGTCAGTCTCTTCGAGTTTCATTTGGTGTATGGGTATATATCGTTTGGGTATAAGGTATAAGGCATCATTCGGGAGAGGTCAGGTCAGGTCAAAGTAAAGGTAAGGTCAGGGTAGGTGATCTCAGTGGCCAGGAAACGTGAATTTTTAAGTTGGGATGAATATTTTTTTGGGGGGGGAGGGAGGAGGGAAGGGGGGAAGCGAGTATGATTTTATATGATGGTGATGAAGGAAGGAATAGAGGGAGAGATGGAGAGGAATTATGAAGGAGGGAAGGTTGAAGGAAAGATGAGAATAGGAAAAGGAAGGGAGGAAGGAGACAGGGAAAATTGATAAACTGATAAAGATGATGGAAGGGTGAAAATAAAGAGGATGGCGAGGAAAGAAAGAAGGATAGAGGGAAGGAAAGAAAGAAGGATAGAGGGAAGGAAAGAAATCACGAAAATTTTAAATGAAGAAATGAAGACGAAAATCAACAAAAAAATTAAATAAAAGAAGAAATAATTATGAGAGAAGAAAGAAGAGAAATTGCTGGATTGACAAACACGACAGCCACACGGACACGACGACAAGAGATTATGTTAATTTGAGAAAAACTTGGTGGTTGTGATGTGTCTGTCTGTCTGTCTGTCGCTTCCTGTTGGTGTAGGATGATAATAAGCTGCTTAGACTTCTCTCTCTCTCTCTCTCTCATATCTACTTTAGGAGACGTACGTGTCTGTGTGTGTGTGTGTGTGTGTGTACGTTGGCGACACACGGTGTAATTGTCAACTTGCTCGCCTCGCAAGCGAATGAACCCGGGTTCCATTTCCGGGCAGGGTGAGACCATGAGCAAGTTTCTTTGCGTTATTTACCTCTGTCTACCCAACAGTAATTGGGGACCTGGATGTTAATCGATTCGCGCGTCGTGTTACGGGGTAATGGTTAGCCAGTGCAGTTGGCCACGGACTATTCCTTGACACTGGGTCACTCAACTCATTAACTCACGGTGTGGTTGTTGTGTTGGCGACAGCTTCAACACCTTAAACAAATTCACGCCTAGGTGGCCCTTGGGCCTGGCCATTCTCATTACAGGAGGGGCAACCATTATAATAAAAAAAAAATATAATAAAAAAAATAATAAAAAACACCGATCATCAACTTCAGGTACACCAATCATCCTTGTAAAAAAAATCCTAATTGAATAATTTCCTCAGTAACATACAAGTGAACCAAACTTGGGTACTATACAACTACAGTATCACTCAATGACTTATTTTACACTATATCTACTACCACTTAACATTTCTATATCAGTTCAACAACCATCACTCAACCTTGTTCCATTTTATTTAAAGTTCGTTTATCAATACGAGGAATTATTATCACAACACAAGCATTCATTAATCAGTCTCCATTGTGAATCATTTTGCTTGGGTGTGTGGGAGGATTACGCTGGATAATAACTTTAGTGTTTTGTATATCCAGAAGAATCTTAACTCCAGCTTACTCCAACTAATAACTAACCTAATCTAACACAACCTAACCTAATCTAATCTAACCTAACCTGAAAAATCTCCACTACAACTTACTCCAACTAATAACTAACCAAACATAAGCTAACCTAATTACAGACACACACACACACACACACACACACACACACACACACACACACATAAACCATAAATATGTTATATGGAACATAAATATAACTTCCAAAATCACTCTCATATACTTCCTAACCGCGGCCTGACGAAATAGCACACCTGTAACGTTCTGTCAGGGCTCAGGTCGAGGCTCCTCCTTACTGATCATCTATACGTGTGTGTGAGTGTGAGATGTTTCCTAGTATGTAATAAAAAAGGCGGGTATCCGCTTTTGAATTTTGCCACATACAGCGGCTAGTTTATTGTGCACCCATATTCATCCCGTGAACGGTAGCGTAGGCAGATTATAGTTAAACAGTAGAAGTCAGAATATTATGGCACGGAATGTTACAAACAATGTATTTCCAAAAAATTATTTGTTTAGTTCTGTACAGTACATCGCCCTCTCAATCAACCTACCATTATTCAATTTTCAATTTCAATTTCAATTGTTTATTCCTTGATAGAGGAAGCGGGATCCTAGTGCTGTCACTAGGTGTCCCTGTACAATGACACCAGAAGCATCTGGCAAGTGTGACAAGTATGTACAGTATAAATATTATAAAGGGGCTTACTAAAGCCTAAGGAAGGAAGGATATTCCTCTAACACATAATCAATGTTATTTACAACATATCTGGCCAGTATGGGGAGGATCATCGTGTCTCCGTCAGGGGGTCGTGGAGTGGTGGTCCAGCAGGCGTCACGGAAGCGTTGTGTGTGTGGGGACGTCTCAGGTGGTAGTGGATAAGGGTGCTGCTGTTAGGTCTTCTGCATAATGCACAAGAGCGTTGCTCAGGGGATGCGGGGATACCAATCTCCCAAGCAAAGTCAGACCCAATGATGATACGGGCAGCAATCACGTCCCCTTTCCGCGACCCTTTCCCATAGACGTACGCGAGGTCAGGAAGTTTACAGAGGACATCGTACCAGGTGGGCGGGGAGTCCAGGGGGATGGCTACTTCCCGAGCTTCTCTCTGTTTGCGGCGAATTTGGGTCCTAATCTGTAAAAGTGTTCGAGGAACAACGTAGTCAGGTGTGGCCTTGTTGCAGCTAGTCTTGGCAAGGCCATCTGCTGCCTCATTCCCCAAGATACCGACATGACTGGGTATCCATAGGAATGTCACAGGACGGCCTGCATCCTGAAGTGTGGATGTTAACCCTCGTATTCGGAGGATGAGGTCCTTATTTTCCCTTGATCCAAATGCGATCCCGTTGAGAGCAGACCTGGA
>NW_024757328.1:0-17361 GCF_018991925.1 Homarus americanus | reverse complement strand
AGGGAGGGAGAGGGAGCTGCATTATGTTGACATGCTGGGGAGGGAGGGAGAGGGAGCTGCATTATGTTGACATGCTGGGGAGGGAGGGAGAGGGAGCTGCATAATGTTGTCATGCTGGGTAGGGAGTGAGAGGGAGCTGCATTATCCTGTCATGCTGGGGAGAGAGGGAGAGGGAGTTGCATTATGTTGTCATGCTGGGGAGGGAGGTAGAGGGAGCTGCATTATGCTGTCATGTCGCGGAGGGAGGGAGAGGAGGTCGCATTATGCTGCATGCTGCATTAATATGATGCAGCATAACTCCAGCAGTCTCACTACAGCTTTGTATGTTTACTGTATGTTTACAGTCGAATGAAAACCTGAGAGACTACTCAATATAAGTCCTTTCATTATCATTGTCACGGACACGGACACAAGAATTCAATGGATCTAAGTAACGAAAATAAGGAATAATTTAAGTTGTTGTCAAAGACTTTCATATGATTATTGTTTATAACTGAAGGTCTTGGAACTATTTTATCACAACAATGAAATATAATGCAGTAAAACATGGACAGTGACGAAGTACAATAAAGAACAAACACAAACTGTGACATAGAGAACATCCAAGATACAGGAAGACAAACAATAGTAAAATGACAAGGACAGTCATGAGGACACTGAAGGTGAAACTAACAAAAGATACCTGGAGGAGTTGTTATAAATATTGATTTATGTTTTAACTTTTTGTACTTTTTTGAAGATTTTGTTTTCTCCATAATACAAAAATATCGGTTAATATTCGTTTTTATTCCAATAGGTATTTGGCATTTTTTACCATTATCACTAGGATTATTTTCAGGTTAGGTCAGGTGAGGTCAGGTAAGGTAGGTTAAAGAATACCAAAATACAAAAAAAAAATATCTACCAATTGGGGAAATTGGGATGAAAAATTTTTTTTACCCAATTTTCTCCAAGAGGTGTAAGATGATCTTGCAGCTTCATACAAATTCACTAAACAACAATAATAATCCAAGAGTTAGTAAGGCATCACCTGGTCATGTTAAGCCCACCTGGTGAAGATAAACATGTTGGTAATGTTTGTATCGTGACTGAACCACCTCACACAGCAGCCCTGAGGCTTTAGGCCACTGACTTAAGTGCTTACATTATACAAAATAACGCTCTGTAATGGCCGATGATGCTGTTTTGGTTGTCTAATTGTAGTTTCCAACACGGTAATTACAGCAGGTATCTTTTATTATCCTGCCATTAAAATAATTAAGTGAATTTATAGACTTACGTAACATCATGAAAGTATAAACCGATGAATTAAAATTAAATAATTATCTTATAAAACAACTAATCTATTTAATTTTCCTTTGAGAGTTAAAGGGATAAAATACACACTAACTGGAGTCTAACTAACCTGGTGTGACTCCTCTCCGCCCCACCCAACACATAATCATCCACTCCAGGTAACCTTACACCGCCTAATGGAGCCAAACCTAATAGAATCACACCGAACTTATCCAAATAAACTTTTCAGTGGGTAACCTTGACTCTACCACACCTTGGCTTTAGAAGCTAGTATAAGTCTGGCTGGAGGGACCGTAGTCATTATAAGGGAAGCGTTTTAATAATAGCCATTACCTGCCTCCCGTTAACACTAATGAAATGTTCCTAAAATTAAACAAACTACAATTAAATCCAAATCCTTTTGAATATTTACATAATTTACTGGAGTGTTTCATTATGTTAGTGTGGGGGGCGTTTGTTGTGGCCGGGACTCCTCTTCAGATAATATAAATACAGATAATGTTGTTTTAATAAGTAATCTCTTAATGAAAATGTAGAGAAAATTGGTCAACAAATCTTAACAGTTATCCTGATTTCTTAAAGAACAATAGAGGAATAAGAAGAGGAGGAGGAGGGAAAGAAAAGAAAGCATAAAGAAAACAATATAACAAAGATGAACAACAGAGAAAAAATGAAGAGTAAGATGAAAGAAACTTAGACTGATCAAAAAGACGTATAACAATCTGATTAAAACTAATCACTATATTAGATCAGATCAGATCAGATCAGATCAAGGTTAGGTTAGTTTTGGTTAGATAAGGTCAGGTTAGGCTAGGCTAGGCTAGGCTAGGCTAGGCTAGACTTGTTTTACACAAGGTTAGGTTAGGTTAGGTTAGGTCAGGTTAGACTAGGCTAGCCTAGGCCAAGGTGGGTGGAGCTTTGCTGACGTCAGCAGGCAGACTTCCTCGCCTACCTCTCACCTCTTATAAACAGAACATTTTATGGTTCTATATACTGTACTTTATCTCAGTATCTCACATAGAAAATAATACTAATAGAGAGTTTAATCTTGCATATAACTTTAGCTAAGGACACCAGTCAGTGTGGTGGGTGATACACAGAAGGAAAGGTTAAAAGAAAAACAATGTATTTCAGTTATAGTCTTGTATTTAAATAACTGCAGCTTAAGATAGGGTAATGATGACTATATATACAGTTGCCTACAGGAGTTCTTTTCCTCCCTGTTTGTCCATTATACTAATAATATAGACATGAGGTGACAGGAGTTATGACTTCATATGATAAGTGTTACAGCCACTGACAACAGATTATCAGATTATGGGTGGTGGGGGGGGGCAGTTAGAGCAGGTGATCACAGGTGCTGCCTTTGCCTCCAGGTGTGAGTGATGTGACAGGAATTATGACCTCACAAGACAAGTGTTACCTTCACTGACACTTGTTTCATCAAAAGATTAAACACGTAGACGTTTACAGTCATCCATAGACTCACATTTATGGTACAACAGTTGCAGAAGTGCATGCAACACACCTGGTTCCACATTGAGCTGAGAATCCAACGATGCAGTGTACTGATAGATGGGAAACGAAATTGACTTCTATCAGGCAAGTAGTGATAAGCTTTCGGGCTTAAGCTGCGAAAGGTCAGTACTCGACTGATATCCTCCTCAGACCAGTATATTACAGGGACACCAGTTGAGAACAAAATCACTTGGGAAGAGAAAAAACTACTAAAAACATCATTAGTCGCAGCAGTAGCCTTGATAAAAGTATTTTCTCTTTGGTCTTGCAAATAAATCCTCTCCTTCTCCCATCCTTTTTTTTTTCTCAGTGAGAGGAACATCTCTCTCCCTCCTTACATCATCCAGTTCACGTTGTAAATCCACAGTGATCAGAACTGGTCTCTCTTCCTCTGACTTGTCTGCTACTATTAATGTTCCTATGTCCAATAGGGCACAGAGAGAGAGAGAGAGAGAGAGAGAGAGAGAGAGAGAGAGAGAAAGAGAGAGAGAGAGAGAGAGAGAGAGAATTGTAACTATGTACAATTGCCTACAGGATAACCTTTCCTCCCTGTTGTGCTCATTATATTAATAATGTAGACATTAGATGAGGTTCTTAGATTAGACTTTTTGTGCAAGAGATAGGACACGTAGGACTTAGGTGTGTTCTCCTGTGGCTGGGATAGGGCATGTAGCTGAGAGGATAGATAGAGTCTTGTCAGGTGAAGTACCAATCCGGTAGTGTGTCTTAGAGTAGGAGGCAACGACATAGGAAAGGTTAGGAGTGAGGAACTTTTCAGCAGGTATAGGGAGGCATTAGGGAAGATTAGTGATAGGGTAGGGAACCCAATAGTATGTGGTGTCTCGTCTAGAAGAGGAGTTGGCGGTGAAAGGCTGTCCAAGGCAATTGCTATTAATTGCCGACTGGAATAAAAAAAACATTGTGAAAGCAATGGTTGGGCGTTCATTGATAACTGGCGACGATTCTACGGCAACGACTACCTGTACAGTCGTGACGGGGTACACTTGTCTGGAGCGTGAAATTGTCACTCCGAAGGGGAAGTTTCGCCAGTAGATAGAGGGGAGTATAATTGGTTACTCAGAACAAGGGGTAAAACAGGACCAGGGAAGGGTAGGTTTAAATGTGTACTATACAAACAGTAGGAGCATTAGAAATAAAATAGACTTGCTGAGAGCGGTTGTATGTACTGAGAATGTAGACGTCATAGTAGCCAACTAAACCTGGATGAATCTGGCGAGCAAGAACTTTTTATCTGAGTAACACAAAGAAGGGTACAACCTTTTTCACAAGGACAGGGAAGGTAGGAAGGGGGGAGGAGTTGCACTCTTCGTCAGAGATACATTAAAATGGTGCATTAATAATACAATAAAGGGTAAAATAGGAACTGAGTCTGTATGGGTAGAAATGGCAGAAAGAAGCGAAAACTAATTATGGGAGTGATTTACCGGCCCCCAAGTCTTGGGAAAGAAGCAACTCAGCCCATATGGCAGGAAATGAGTAGGGCAGCAATATACAACAACCTATGCATTATGGGGGATTTCAACTTCAGAAATATTGACTGGGACAACATTGTAGGTGACTATGAATCTGAAGACTTCCTAGACGGAGTACAAGACAATTTTTTGAATCAACTAATTACAGAACCTACTAGAGGTGACAATATATTAGACCTAGTATGAACAAATAAAGAAAATATTATCAGAGATATCACAATAGGGAAAGAACTTGGGAACAGTGATCACAGAGAAATCAGGTTTACCCTAAATTTGGAAAGGAAAAATAATGAAAATATGGTCAGAGTCCCAGACTTTCCATCGGCGGATTATGAGGGGTTAAGAAGGTACCTAGGCTTAGTTTAGAGTGTGTTGTATACACAATGTCCCGAGAAAGCAGTCATGATTATAAGAACCAATTTCGTCTTTCACTGCTTTTGAAGGCTATTGACTTAAGGGGAGGGGGGGGTGAGAGGCGTGGCCTAGAATGGCGGACAGGTGTAACGCTTGTCATTAATTAATAAAGAGCTTGTAAGCTGGTAAGATTAATTCGTCGAGGAATAAGTCTCCTTTGTGAGTCAGCTTATTCACAACTTGATAACTCGGTTAAGCGCGATGTTTCCAGAAGTTGCTAACCATGTTAACAAGTTTAGCTAAGACGGTGACTATCGTGAAAGACTTTGGCTCCTCCTCGATAAAAAAAGTCAACTTGTTATCTCAGCGTTCATGTAGAGCGGGGAATCATTAGTTTAGGCACAGCCGGTGTTTCGCATAGTGTATGTGTCTAAATATTGGCATAGTTTATGTGAGTATATGTTTGTTAGCATAGCATGTGTGTCTCAGTGTTGACATGCCGAGTATATCTCAGTTTTGGCATAGCGTGTGTAGTGCATTCCAGAGGCAGGCGAAGATTTACACCCTCAACTGACTGGGTTTCGTGTGTATTCCACTACAACAACGAGCATTGCCCAGCGTGCTTGTTCAGTTTACCTTCATCGCTCTTTAATACGTGGGAACAACACAAGAGGCGGTTTTCTGTACAGTCTTACAACACCAGTGACGATCAATCCTGTGTCGTCAAGGGCAGAGTTGGATCCTAACATCAATTATACAGACATTCCACTCCACCAATTCTATTTATCTCATTCCACTCTTAGGTAAGGTGGATCAAAGGGTATAGAAATCTAGAAGGGTGAAATAACATTGGTGGAAAGCTAGAGTGGAAACCGACAGGAAAATACCTCCCCTCCCCACAAAAATATTTAACACACGGGTAGAAAAATCAACACACATTGTATATATCCTGACTTTACACATGTAGTATACCAAGTGAATCTATAACACCCACGGAGATTCACAACACTTCAAACTAAACTATCTTACAAAGCCTAACGTGTCCTTAATTAGATCAGGTTGGGTATATTGATTCTATTTCATCAGGTGAGGGTTGGGAAGCCTTGTGTTCTCCCGTTAAAGGACCAGCTTGTTACCTATGCCTGTAAACCTTTTTTTAAAACACAATTATGATTAGATTAGGTTAGGTTAGGTTAGGATAGGTTAAGTTAGATTGGGTGAAGTATGGTTAATCCGTGAATTAAAACAAAATTTTTTAATCTTCGTTTCGTTAATCTGACAATTTATTTTCGCGGGAGTATCAACAGCAAGAAGCACCAGGGTTGTATGCAGAGATGGGGGCTACAAGCATAATGAATTAACGAGCTTCAAACACTAAACAACCTTGAATGAGAGACCACAAACGACACAATCTCTTCCCCTGATAACACCAATTACTAGAAAAAAAATATATACCAGATTAAACTCTTCTTATACACAGGAAGAGCCAAGAGTGTTTAAAGGAAGTTAGTTTGATTTTCTATAATATCAGTAATATCGATTCTAACATTACAAAGTTGTTTATCCGTCAAAGACTTTTTATGCATTTTTATAATTTTATATTTATTCCCCGATATCCTGAGTATGTCCATTCGTGTGTTCGTTTCCGTGTATGATCATGTGTTATTGTGTTCGTGTGTCGTCCGTAGGTTCGTGTGTTCATCTTTCTAGGAAGGAAGTTTAACCGTGACAGCTTGAATAAAGGACCCTGGCCAAACTCTGTACCTGACATGACCCAACCTAACCTAAACACAATTTAAACTAAACTGAACACGACTAAACCATGCTGCTATCTATCTAAATTTTGTCAAGCTCAAATAATCCTTGTCACCACTGTCATACACCCACCAACCCACAGTCATACACCCATCAACCTACATTCATACACCCATCAACCCACAGTCATACACCCACCAACCCACAGTCATACACCCATCAACCTACATTCATACACCCATCAACCCACAGTCATACACCCACCAACCCACAGTCATACACCCACCAACCCAGTCATACACCCATCAACCTACAGTCATACACCCACCAACCCACAGTCATACACCCACCAACCCACAGTCATACAGCCACCAACCCACAGTCATACACCCATCAACCCACAGTCATACACCCATCAACCCACAGTCATACACCCACCAACCCACAGTCAAACAGCCACCAACCCACAGTCATACACCCACCAACCCACAGTCATAAACCCACCAACCCGCAGTCATACACCCACCAACCCGCAGTCATACACCCATTAACCCACAGTCATACACCCACCAACCCACAGTCATACACCCACCAACCCACAGTCATACACCCACCAACCCGCAGTCAAACACCCATCAACCCACAGTCATACACCCACCAACCCACAGTCATACACCCACCAACCCACAGTCATACACCCACCAACCCACAGTCCTTACCCACCAACCCACAGTCATACACCCGCAACCCCACAGTCCTTACACCCAGCCTCTGTATCTGACTTTTTACTGACCTGACTTGGCCTGGCATGACCTGACCTGGCCTGGCCTGACCTCCAAGAACGAGAAAATATACCCAAGATCTATTTAAATCTATCCCAGAAATTTAAACCTTCAATATATTTGTTTTTAGTTCATTGGTTATGTCTTTGTTTTGCTCTTTTGTTTACGGTTCTTGTTTATGAATTAAAGAAACGATAAGAGAATCCAGCCCGTCAAACTTCTACTGATAATCACAACTCGAATTATGCAACTGAAGAACAACAACAACAATAAAAAGAACAAGAACAAAAAGAACAGCAGGATATAATTCCTATAGAACCTCATGACTAGTTTATTAATGCCTTTAGAAACACTAACAACAATCCTCAGCCAACACGGACCTACAAAACATCAACAAGGTGACGACAACAACAGCTCAAACGCTCCAGCTTAACACCTACAAATTTCCGGGAGTTTAGTGTCGCTACATGAAACAAACACGGCGGCGAGTCCTACAGCTACACACTGTAATGGTCGGCGGAGCAAAGGAGGAGACAGCGACGCGTACTCATTGGTGGAGCTTTAATAACAACAGCATGTGGTAACTAGGAGATGTGTGTGTGTTGTGAGGTAGTGAAGGACCACAACATCTCACGTTTTGTGTTACACGTCAAAGACTGAACAATGTGAAGCAGCGGCCCTCCCCCCACACCACGCTGCCTGTAATAACACCACCGTTAATAAAGGACAAAACGGTACAATATGGAGGTGGGGGGTGGCGTGTGGACAAGGCACGAGAGAGCGGCCTTGTTAATATGATGGTCACCAGACACGGCCAACACCAGGTGGCGGGTGTAGCTCTTCCTGCTGAATAAAAACCAAGAGCGAGTTTGACGACGCTACACGAACACCGTCCTCAAGGGGGACATCTTGGACTCGAGTGTGAGAGATAGAGACTCCCAAACAATCAAACACGTCTGGTTAATTCCTTCACTTTTATATAAGAACACATTCGTCTTCAACTAAACACGATTTCTTTTCAACTTCTCCTAAAAAATTCCTCTTCGACTCCAAGGCTGAAATTCGAGTCCCACTTGAAACGAATAAAATAAAATATATGTGAAGAGAAAATGTAAATAGTGTGTTTGACTGTGTGAGGCTGATGGAAGCAACACTAATTATGCTGTATAATGGGTTGTGTTCATTAAGGTCAGAGTGATTAGTGGCGCGCGCCATCACCACTTCCCGCCTCCTATACACGCCCCTACACCCACCACGCCTCCCTCTTGCCCAGCTCAACACGCCCACTTAGCTACCCCTACACGCCCCTTACCCTCCCCCCACCAGACACCACGCCCCTTGCTGCCTACCCCTTACGCGCCCCCACCCCTCCACACCACGCCCACCCACTCATCGTACACTAATAAGGTGATAAGATTACCTCATCATGACACTGGTGTGAATCAGCATCAGGAACTCACCTTCCCCTGCATCAAGGTGCCCACCCTCACCCACCCTACCTGGCAGCCACTCACCTGCGTATTATACCACCTGACACGGGAAATCACACACACACGGGATGACACGGTAGAACACAGTGCTTGTAAGGTAAATAGAAGCCAGTCTTAATGGGTCCCAACCTTAAACTATTAGGACTGAGGTCCATTAGTATTGAGAGCCGTCAGGATTGGGACTCATTAAGACTGAGGTCTATTAAGACTGGAACCATTAGGCCTGTGGTATCTTTGGACTGATGCTCATTAGGGCTGAGAACCATTGGAAATGTGACCAATTAGAATTGGGCCCATTAAAACTGGGACCCAATAGGACTGGGGCCCATTAGGACTAGGGCCCATTAGGACAGGGGGTCATTTGATAAGATGCCCACCTAGTAAAAGTGCAAAAGAGGGCATGCAAGATTATTCTCTCCCCTTCCTACTCCACATATCAAGAAGCGCTCAACACACTGACCCTTTCGACTCTCACTGACCATCACCACGACCACATCTGCAAATTTGCTAAGAAGCTTCTACACCATCCTCGACACCGGCTCCTACTACCACCTGAGATCCCTAGCCCGAGAATTGCTGTTTGACACCACTGTAGTTTGAGCTTTTCCCCATCTAGTTATTATATATCTTATTTGTATCACTTATGTTACTTGTATATTATTTGTAATTCGAAACCCATTCCCCAAATATGTAACTGTATATTTTCAGCCTTCTGGCTGCCAAGCTCTTTCAATAAACCGTTAATTATTATTATTATTATTATTATTATTATTATTATTATTATTATTATTATTATTACACTTAATTCTACCAGTTGAATCACAGGTGATGGCCGTCAGCTACGGTAGTTGAACACCAACTCAAAACAAGGGTTCGACTCCCTAATGAGAAAAATGTCCAATAAACAACATTTCAGGTCGAGTTGTTTACATATTGAATGGGGGACGGCCATCTTGTTTCCCTCTTTCACCGGGGGATTCTGCCGGCCGGTGTCACGACATGGCCGCCGGAGCCCATATAGCCCCTTTGTTACTACTGCTGCCGGATACACCTGTGTTGTAACCATAGGTGTATCTGGCACCTATACCCACCTGCCTCGAAGTCAGGTGTAACCACCACCTGTACACACCTGTACATCACACACCACAACACCTTCCACACTCCCAACCAAACTTAAAGCAATTATTATATATCTATAGTGTAATAACTACACATTACAATACACCGAAATAATAAAACCAAAATATATTCAGAATCTAAGAGAAGTATAGGAGAATAATCCTTAAATACAAACTCTATAAAACTTAATCTTGGTTACACCGCATTTTTTTCAGTAAGACAATATATATAATTACATTGGGCAGTCCATTACCACAAATTACACTGATAAACGGTACGTAATGGATACTGAATTACAAGTCTCATAACTAAGTCTGGCTAAAACAGTGGTAGACATTGTTTAGACATAAGCCAGTTGACTGCTGAGGTGAACATTAAACTAGTATGATAAAATAGCAACCAATGATTTGAAGATTAATTAATGCAAATGTGAAATACCTAAGAGAATAGCAAATAAATGAAATACACCAACGCGATAAATAAATAAGAATGAATGGAAAATTATTGAACAATAAAATGAAAATAAGAAAACGAATAAACAGTAAAATGAAAATAAGTAAGAATAAAAAAAAGAATAACAATAACTACAATAAAACTAAATAAAACAAAATAAACAGAAAAGAATAAGAAACACAATAAATAAATAACACAGCAACACAAACAACATCATTTACTGTGTTACTTCACATCAACGTGTCCAACATTTGTCTTGACTCCATTTTCGTGAATATAACACACATCCCGGTAAAAAAAAAAAACACCAACGACAACAATAAATAAATAAACATTAGAAATAAATTCAATATATTTTCCCTAAGATTTTTTTTTACTACGAAGTCAGGGCAAAAAGTTTGTATACGAATCTTCCTCAACATAATGCGGGGAAGCAGTTCTTTCACCACAGTTATACTCGTAGGTTATACTGTAGAGATCCCCGTGTTCAGAATACAGAGCCACTTATTGACGGTACAGTTACAGCCATTTATTGACGGTACAGTTACAGCCACTTATTGACGGTGAGTAAATTAATGTTAAAATATCAATCTACCTTACCTACATCACCTCCTTAAGTAGATGGTATATTATCCAGCATGTCCAGGGAATACCCGAGGCACCGACTCTATTCAGAGATAGTGAAGAAAACAAATTAAGTGAGATAGTAGTGACTAGTAACGATGTTAGTAAGCAAATAGACAAACTAAAGCCTAATAAGTCACCTGGTCCCGATGAGATATTTGCCAAAGTATTAAAGGAATGTAAGGAAGAGCTTAGTATGCCCTTAGCAAAGTTGTTTAACATGTCCTTAAAAACAGGTGTAGTACCAGAATCCTGGAGGATAGCGAATGTAATACCGATTTTCAAGAAGGGGGGATAGATCACTATCCTCTAACTACCGCCCAATCAGTCTAACATCAATAGTAGGCAAATTACTGGAAGCAATCATTTCAAACTCTATTCGAAATCACCTGGAGAAGCACGGATTGATCAATGATTCCCAGCATGGCTTCACAAGCGGACGTTCTTGCCTAACTAAACTATTAACATTCTTTTCATCAGTTTTCGAATCGGTGGACGAGGGGCACAATTATGATGTGGTTTATCTCGACTTTAGCAATGCCTTCGACAGAGTCCCCCACGAAAGACTAATTAGAAAGGTAGAAGCTCATGGCATCAAAGGTGACATCCTTAAATGGATTAGGGCGTGGTTACAGGACAGGAAACAGCGAGTGAGCATTAACGGCACTAAGTCCCATTGGAGCAACGTCACAAGTGGAGTTCCCCAAGGCTCAGTACTTGGACCACTATTACTTATTATATACATAAACGACATAGATATCGGCATTGACAGCAACATGGGGTAAATTTAAGGATGACACCAAAATAGACGTGTTATCAAATCTGACGAGGACTCGGCAAACCACAGGAAGATCTAAACAAATTTTTCGAATGGTTCGAAAATGGCAGATGAAATTCAACGCTCACACAAATGTAAAAGTACCCTCAGTATAGAGAGATGTAAACAGGGAAACCAGATACCAGATGAACAACGATGCCATTGTGGAATCCGACTGCGAGAGATTTAGGAGTAATGATAAGTAGGAACCTTAAGCCAAGTAAACAATGTGTTTTTGCTCATAACAAGGCTAATAAAGTACTTGGGTTCATACAAAGGAGTGTTAGTTACAAGACTAGCTAGGTCATCTTAAAATTATATCTAGTGCTTGTGAGACCTCACCTGGATTACGCAGTTCAGTTCTGGTCACCGTATTACAGAATGGATATAGAATCATTGGAAAGAATCCAGAGGAGAATGACAAAGACTAATCCCGGGCATTAGGAACCTTGAGTAGAGAGACAGGTTAAAGCATCTTAATTTGCACTCCCTCGAGAGACGTAGAGCGAGGGGCGACCTGATAGAGGTGTATAAGTGGAAGTCAGGGCTGAACAAAGGTGACATTACAAAGGTACTCAAACTATCCAACCAGGAGCGAACTCGTAACAATGGTTTTAAATTAGACAAATTTAGATTTAGGCGTGAAGTAGGTAAACACTGGTTTGGAAACAGAGTAGTGGATGAATGAAACAAGTTACCAAATATCATCATTAACTCGAATACGCTGAATAGCTTCAAACATAGGTTGGATGCTTATATGAGCAATAGGGTTATGTAAACGGATCACCAGTATGGGCCAATAGGCCCGCTGCAGTTTCCTCCATTCTTATGTTCTATGTTCTTATGTATTGTCTAAAATAATACAGTATAATTGGTTATTTTACTTCAATTACGACCTTGTGTGATAATAGGACATAGTACAATAATAAACCTTTTCTCAAACTGTTAAATAACTCAACAAAAATAATAATAATCCATTCTAAACAACGGATTATCAGACGTAGATGTCATAATTCAGCTCATCATAATTATCCATACACTCTCGTAAAATTTGTATTATCGGAAGAAGTTTTACTGTCTGAATGTCTGTCTAATTCTACAAAAACTCTCCGTTAGTATCCGTCTATTTCCTCTGTTACGTCATCACTTAAGAGTATTACAAAATATTACCACATACTGTAACACCTGATGTGCATACTCATATTTATAATCCTGTGTATTTTGTAACTGAAAGAAAATACAGGTACAGGAATATTTAGTTACTCTTGCTGTATACAGAATCATACATCGATCTATCTATCTACTGAATCTATCTATCTATCTATCTATCTACTGTATTTATCTATTTATATCTATTGTATTAACTCACCTGTACCAATAATCATCAGTTTATTTATCTTAATCTTCTTCCCATTTTGATTCCTCTTAACTATTTATGTATCTACACCCATAAACATACCTACTATCCACGCCCTACACCCACAAACAAACCTACTATCCACTCCCTACACCCACAAACATACCTACTATCCACGCCCTACACCCACAAACAAACCTACTATCCACTCCCTACACCCACAAACAAACCTACTATCCACGCCCTACACCCACAAACAAACCTACTATCCACTCCCCAAACACCCACAAACAAACCCACTATCCACTCCCTACACCCACAAACATACCTACTATCCACGCCCTACACCCACACAAAATGCCTACTATCCACGCTCTACACCCACAAACGATACCCACTATCCACGCTCTACACCCACAAACACACCTACTATCCACGCCCCACACCCACAAACAAACCTACTATCCACGGCGCACACCCACAAACATACCTACTATCCACTCCCTACACCCACAAACATACCTACTATCCACGCCCTACACCCACAAACAAACCTACAATCCACGCCCTACACCCACAAACATACCTACTATCCACTCCCTACACCCACAAACAAACCTACTATCCACGCCCTACACCCACAAACAAACCAACTATCCACTCCCTACACCAACAAACAAACCTACTATCCACTCCCTACACCCACAAACAAACCTACCATCCATGCCTCACACCCACAAACAAACCTACTATACACGCCCCACACCCACAAACAAACCTACTATCCACGCCCTACACCCACAAACAAACCTACTATCCACGCCCTACACCCACAAACAAACCTACTATCCACGCCCTACACCCACAAACAAACCTACTATCCACGCCCTACGCCCACAAACAAACTTACTATCCACGCCCTACACCCACAAACAAACCTACTATCCATGCCCTACACCCACATATTAACGTTTATACTAAACTATATTACTGGGCCAAAAACTGTGATATTTTCCTTGGTTCAGATGGTTGAAATTTTATTACTACGACGACAAAAATATTGTATGAATGAATAAAGATAAGAAACATACCTTAAATGATAACAGAAGTATTTGTTAATTGAAGATGAGGCTCACAGCAGAGACAGCAGTCGTCATCGAAGTCGGAGCTGTGATGTCAACATTCCAATAATGTTTCAAGTTCATAACAGTGTTGTGAAAGTTCATTTATCCGTATTAACACTTCTTTTAATTGTTCTTATCAAAAAAAATAATATAATTCGACGTAGACATCTGTAATAAAGTACTGGAAGAACTTTCATAAAATATAATGATGATTATTATTTGTCGTAAGGCAGCTATCGGGTGGGGGTAACCACCCGATGTTGTTTCCAACATTTCAGGGATATGCGTACTGTTCCCTTCCGATACCGCGTTTATCGGGATGACTATTAATAGACCAGCACGAACACTATCAATTGGCATAGTGCTTCGTAATGACTATCAATCCGGCCCTAAGACCGAGATAAGAAAAGCAAAGAGGAATAATGAACTGAAGATAGCAAGGGAGGCGAAAACAAACCCCAAAGGATTCTACCAAATGTATCAAGCTAAAACACGAGATAAGATTGGACCAATACAGTCAGGTACCGGCGAGCTAACTGATAACGACGGAGAATTGAGCAACAAACTGAATAGATATTTTTCAACAGTTTTCACCACCGAAAATTTAAACATGATACCCGAGGCTCCGACTCTATTCAGAGATAGTGAAGAAAACAAATTAAGCGTGATAGTAGTGACTAGTAAGGATGTTAATGAGCAAATAGACAAACTGAAGCCTAATAAGTCACTTGCTCCCGATGAGATATTTACCATAGTATTAAAGGAATGTAAGTAAGAGCTTAGTATGCCCTTAGCAAAGTTGTTTAACATGTCATTAAAAACAGGTGTAGTAACAGAATCCTGGAGGATAGCGAATGTAATACCGATTTTCAAGAAGGGGGATAGATCACTATCCTCTAACTCCCGCCCAATCAGTCTAACATCAATAGTAGGCAAATTACTAGAATTTATCATTTCAAACTCTATTCGAAACCACCTGGAGAAGCAAAGTTGATCAATGATTCCCAACATGGCGTTCATGTCTAACTAATCTATTAACATTCTTTTTGTCATGGGTTGCGTTAGGCTTACCCACGCAACCAACTCCAAAGTTTGTTTTACCAGAGATAAGACGCCCGGCGAGGCATAACTGGGACATGTATTTTTCAATTAGTGTATGTTAACCAGCCTTTAGGGGGGTGGGCAGTGGAACAGTGTTGTACTGTTCATCGCTTCACACCCAGAAACCTCATTTTAAGTAGTATCCCCTGAGCCATGGGTTAGTTAAGACGTCGTCTCCATCCTCTCCCTCCTGAAGGGGGGCGGGACACCACACCACACAGAGTCCTCCACGCCACTCCGTCCTGTGAGCCGTCGTCGACACGAGACTAAGTGTGTTAACCTAGGTTTGTTATCCCCGTGGAAATATCACGTGTGGAAGCCTGGTTGCGACAAAAGCAATCCATGCTGGTCTATTGCACCTAAATGGTTAATTCAAGTCACGCTTACCAGTTCTCCTTGCCGCGACAACCATCTACCGTGACTCAGTGACGAGAGACTATGTGTGGTACACCAAGAGTACCTTTTGTTGTTATGGCCGTGGAAGGTCGACACGAGACTAAGCGTGTTAACCTAGGTTGTTATCTCTGTGGAAATATCACGTGTGGAAGCCTGGTTGCGACAAAAGCAATCCAGGCTGGTCTATTGCACCTAAATGGTTAATTCAAGTCACGCTTACAGAGTTCTCCTGCACGACACCATGTGTGGTCACCCAAGAGTACTTTTGTTGCTGTGGTCCGTGGAAAGAAGTCCTTGTGCGGAAGCCTGGTTGCAACAAAAGCAATCCAGGCTGGCAGTAAATGTATCACTTGAAGAATTAAGGCTCTGTTAAGTTATACCCATAGTAGAGTAATCACATGTGTCCCCAAGTTAAAATTCTCTTTTAGAAGATTAATTTTATTACAGCGTGAACGTGAGTGAATCATATATCCATGCAAATTGTAAATTATTGTATGGAAGCTTGACAAATAAATGTAAGTGCAATTATCTGCCCGTATCTGTGATCCTATCTTATTATTACTAGAGGTAATGACTGATTGGTTATGACATAGTATAACCAATAACTTAGATAGATGTTGAAAATTAAATGAATTCATTAAATCATCATTTATCAAGTATAAATCATGGAATGTCGAGTGGTGGAGTGAACTTCTACGTAGATACGCCATAATCTCCTGTAAGTAACCAGTGTGAAGGTACCGAACTCTACGGTAAGAAATAAGAAATACGACATAATATTATCTTTATATAACATAATCCACTCCTACTACCACCGAACCACCCCAAAACCATGACACTTTTCATCAGTTTTCGAATCGGTGAACGAGGGGCACAATTATGATGTGATATATCTCGACTTTAGCAAAGCCTTCGGCAGATTCCCCCACGAAAGACTAATTAGAACGGTAAAAGCGCATGGCATCAAAGGTAATATCCTTAAATGGATTAGGGCATGGTTACGGGACAGGAAACAGCGAATGGCATAAACAGCACTAAATCGCATTGGAGCAACGTCACTAGTGGAGTTCCCAAGGCTCAGTACTTGGACCATTATGATTTATTATATACATAAACGGCATAGATATCGGCATAGACAGCAACATAAGTAAATTTGCTGATGACACTAAAATAGGACGTGTAATTAAATCTGACGAGGACTCTGCAAAACTACAGGAAGATCTAAACAAATTTTTCGAATGGTTGGAAAAATGGCAGATGAAATTCAATGTGGACAAATGTAAAGTACTCAGTATAGGAGATGTAAACAGGGAAACCAGTTACCAGATGAACAACGATGCCATTGTGGAATCCGACTGCGAGAGAGATTTAGGAGTAATGATAAGTAGGAATCTTAAGCCAAGTAAACAATGTGTTTTTGCTCGTAACAATGCTAATAAAGTACTTGGGTTCATACAAAGGAGTGTTAGTTACAAGACTAGCGAGGTCATCTTAAAATTATATCTAGCGTTTGTGAGACCTCACCTGGATTACCCAGTTCAGTTCTGGTCACCGTATTACAGAATGGATATACAATCCTTGGAAAGAATCCAGAGGAGAATGACAAGACTAATCCCGGGCATTAGGAACCTTGAGTTCAGAGACAGGTTAAAGCATCTTAATTTGCACTCCCTCGAGAGACG
>NW_024757327.1:0-25439 GCF_018991925.1 Homarus americanus | reverse complement strand
TTGACATCTTCCGTCAGCCTGAGGCGACGACTGACAATCCGAAAGAGCGCCAAACCAAGGCCCCACAACCATCTAACTGTATTTAAGCAAAGGGTAGATGAGGCCATGCAAGATGACTTGTATCAGAATTCGTCTATGTTAAATTGTTCTAACTTACTAAGGTTTTAAACTGCTACCCTCCCCTGGAGGGAAACCTGCTGATCCTCCTTCAGGAAGGCCCAGACATCTAAGGACTCAGCAGACCCATATTGCTCAACTCGCGCGCTAGAATCAGCCATCCCCCAAGGCTAGTTGCGAACCCGACACTCATTTTCTGAGATCCGTCGACCACGTAGAAAATAGAGTCCCTTTCCGTTATCGGAATCAACTTCAGACAAACCGCTCCACCAACCAAGAACGGCACCTGTTTCACACGCACTTGAATCGAGTAGGAGCCCTAACTCAATCCTGCATCCAAATTAAGGAGGCTCTACAGTCACCACCGCAGCCCAATTCTGCAGTGCCTCCGTCAATCTCAAGTTCTGTTTACAACTATATCGGAACCCATTTGGTTTCGACGCCCAACAGGGAATGGACTCAGCTGGGTAATCATGGTTAGAACTAGGCGTATCTGATCGCCCTCGAACCTCTAACTTCGTTCTTGAAATAAAACATCCGGCAAATGTTGCAGAGTCCGCCTTCGACGTCCAACAATCTCACCATACCCGCAACATAATGCCCCCCACTGTTCCGATTAGTCATTACCCTGTTCCGAAAACCAACAAAAAAAACCGAGGTCCACCCATTATTCCATGCATCACCATTCAAGCTATTCAAATACCTGCTCTGAGCACTCCAATTTTTCAAAAAACCCTCCGCCACTCAGACACTGACAAAGAGCATCCCGCCAAGCAGTCCGGCTATTCGAGCGTGACAGAAACACCGGCGTCAATCACCAGTCCGAACCGAGATCCAACTACGAGCTTTTTAACCTAAATAATCCCGTAATATACGCTATTGGAGTTGGAATTACCGCGGCTGCTGGCACCAGACTTGCCCTCCAATGGATACTCGTTAAAGGATTTAGTGTATCTATCTGGATTATGAGGCCCTCGGATGGACTCCACATCGCATTTTTCGTCACTACCCCCCGCGTCGGGAGGGTAATTCTATGCGGCCTGCTGCCTTCCTAGATGTGGTAGCTGCTTTCAGGCTCCCTCTCCGGAATCGAACCCTGATTCTGTTACTCGTTATAGCCATTGTAGGCGATAACCCACAATCGAAAGCTGATAAGGTGACACTTGAAAGAAGCGGCACAGCGGGAGACCGCAGCGCCAGCCCGAAGTTATTCAGGATTCACCACAGGTGGGCTACGGATCAGTCCGACCAGTTTGAACTAATAAAAGCGCTCTTCCTTGCGGTCAGAGAATCAATTGCATGTATTAGCTCTAGACTGCCACAGTTATTATCCAAGTAAGTGGGTTTACAGATCCAATGAAACATATTGACGACGGAGCTATCGCGGTTTCGCCTTAAATCGGTTTACTACACATGCATGGCTAATCTGAGACAAGCATAAGGACTATCGGCAGGGATCAACCAGTAGTTGCTGCTGTTGGCTTGCGCCTATCACGGCGGCCAAAAATAGTGAGATTGAGAGGCAGACATTGGGCGAGGGGACCGCATGTTGCCTTAGAGAACAGCAAACCAGATGATCAGATCTAACTGCACCTTCTTCTGTTACTTCCCGGTGCCGGCAGCGCCACTGTGTGTGCTGCTAATTCTCCCTTATCCGCTGCCCTCTTTTGCCCCAGCTCCAGCGAGGCAGCTGACATTGGGCGAGGACCGCACGTTGGCGAATCTCTCCCTTATCCGCTCCTTCTTGCCCCCAGCGAGGAGAAGACATTGGGCGAGGGACTGCACGTTGGCCTTAGAGAAATAGCAAACCAGATGATCAGATCAAACTGCACCTCTCGCTATCCTCGAAAGCCGGTAGCGCCACCGAAAAGCACCTCTCCTTATCCTCTCCCTCTCTTGCCCCCAAAGGAGAGCTGACATTGGGCGAGGGACTGCACGTTGGTCTTAGGAGAAATAAAGAAACCAGATGATCAGGATCAAACTGCACCTCTTCTGTTATCCTCGGGAGGCTGCATAGTACACCGGCAGGTGCTACATCTCCTCCCTTTATCCGCCTCCCTCTCCTCTTTACCCAGCTCCAGCGAGGTAGCCGATATGAGGACCCAGACGTTGGCCAATCTCCTTATCCGCCCTCTTTCTCTTCTTTGCCCCCAGCGAGATAAGACATTGGGCTTAGGACCGCACATTGGCCCATTCTCCTCTCTCTTTCTTTACTGTTTGTAGATGGGCCTGCGAGCGCCATCAGTCGCCTGCTAATATTGGTTAGCAGGTATTTCACGGTGGGAACCGCCATCATCGTTGTTAGTGATGGGGTAACCCAACGTGTAGCTTGACGAGTTTTTGGCTGCTAAACCTTTTTAGTATACTGCTCCGGACTGCGCCCTGGTCGGTTGGAACTACAGCGCGGTTCATGGAAGCCGAGGGCGGCTGTTGGCAGCGCCCTATCACGGCAGCAAAATAGTGAAGAGATTGAGAGAGGCAGAAGACATTGGGCGAGGGACCGCACGTTGGCCTTAGAGAAATAGCAAACCAGATGATCAGATCTAACTGCACCTTCTCTTGCTATCCTCGGCGCCGGCAGCGCCACCGTGTGTGCCAATCTCCTCCCTTATCCGCTCCTCTTCTCTTCTCTTTGCCCCAGCTCCAGCGAGGCAGAAGACATTGGGCGAGGGACCGCACGTCCGTGTGTGCCAATCTCCTCCCTTATCCACTTCTCTTCTCTTTGACCCAGCTCCAGTGAGGCAGCCGCCATTGGGCGAGGGACCGCACGTTGGCCTTAGAGAAATAGCAAACCAGATGATCAGATCAAACTGCACCTTCTCTTGCTATCCTCGGCGCCGGCAGCGCCACCGTGTGTGCCAATCTCCTCCCTTATCCGCTCCTCTTCTCTTTGCCCCAGCTCCAGCGAGGCAGCCGACATTGGGCGAGGGACCGCACGTTGGAATAAGAGAAATAGCAAACCAGATGATCAGATCAAACTGCACCTTCTCTTGCTATCCTCGGGGGTCGATTTAATAGCATACTACAGAAACTTGCACACCCGAATGGGAGACCATCAAAGTCAATCGGGGATCGATTTGATAGCATACTACAGAAACTTGCACACCCGAATGGGAGACCGTCAAAGTCAATCAGGGGTCGATTTCATAGCATACTACAGAAACTGGCACACCCGAATGGGAGACAGTCAAAGTCAATCGGGGGTCGATTTAATAGCATACTACAGAAACTTGCACACCCGAATGGGAGACAGTCAAAGTCAATCGGGGGTCGATTTGATAGCATACTACAGAAACTTGCACACCCGAATGGGAGGCAGTCAAAGTCAATTGGGGGTCGATTAATCGCATACTACAGAAACTTGCACACCCAAATGGGAGACAGTCAAAGTCAATCGGGGTCGATAATAGCATACTACAGAAACTTGCACACCCGAATGGGAGACCGTCAAAGTCAATCGGGGGTCGATTTGATAGCATACTACAGAAACTTGCACACCCGAATGGGAGACAGTCAAAGTCAATCGGGTCGATTTGATAGCATACTACAGAAACACACACGAATGGAGACAATCAAAGTCAATGGGGTGATTTGCATACTACGAAACTTGCACCCTAATGGGAGACAGTCAAAAGGTAATCAGGGTCGATTTAATAGCATACTACAGAAACTTGCACACCCGAATGGGAGACCGTCAAAGTCAATCGGGGTCGATTTAATAGCATACTACAGAAATTGCACACCCGAATGGGAGACCGTCAAAGTCAATCAGGGTCGATTTAATAGCATACTACAGAAACTTGCACACCCAAATGGAGACAGTCAAAGTCAATCGGGGGTCGATTTGATAGCATACTACAGAAACTTGCACACCCGAATGGGAGACAGTCAAAGTCAATCGGGGGTCGATTTAATAGCATACTACAGAAACTTGCACACCCGAATGGGAGACCGTCAAAGTCAATCGGGGGTCGATTTAATAGCATACTACAGAAACTTGCACACCCGAATGGGAGACAGTCAAAGTCAATCGGGGGTCGATTTAATAGCATACTACAGAAACTTGCACACCGAATGGGAGACCGTCAAAATCAATCGGGGGTCGATTTGATAGCATACTACATAAACTTGCACACCCGAATGGGAGACAGTCAAAGTCAATCGGGGGTCGATTTAATAGCATACTACAGAAACTTGCACACCCGAATGGGAGACCGCAAAGTCAATCGGGGGTCGATTTAAGAGCATACTTTACAAAATGATCCGAGAATCTGCACACACCGAGTGGGAGACGGTGATGAAAACGTCCGCCCTTGTACGCTGGATGGCACTATTTCACTATAGTAAGGGGTAGAGGCACCTCAGTCATAATGTACAACATACCAAAGAAGTTCCACACCCGCATGGGAGACTGTCAGAGTCAATCGGGGGTCGATTTAATAGCATACTACAGAAACTTGCACACCCGAATGGGAGACCGTCAACGTCAATCGGGGGTCGGTTTAATAGCATACTACAGAAACTTGCACACCCGAATGGGAGACCGTTAAAGTCAATCGGGGATCGATTTGATAGCATACCACAGAAACTTGCACACCCGAATGGGAGACCGTCAAAGTCAATCGGGGGTCGATTTAATAGCATACTACAGAAACTTGCACACCCGAATGGGAGACCATCAGAGTCAATCGAGGGTCGATTTAATAGCATACTATACAAAATATCCGAGAATGTGCACACACCGAGTGGGAGACGGTGATGAAAGCGTCCGCCCTTGTACACTGGATGGCACTATTTCACTATAATAAGGGGTAGAGGCACCTCGGTCATATTATACGACATACCAGAGAAGTTACACACCCGCATGGGAGACCGTCAAAGTCAATCGGTGGTCGATTTAAGAGCATACTATACAAAATGATCCGAGAATCTGCACACACCGAGTGGGAGACGGTGATGAAAACGTCCGCCCTTGTATGTTCGATTGCACTATTTCACTATATTAAGGGGAGAGGGTGCCTTCGCACACATATTCGGTGTGAAATATCTTCAGCCCCCCAGCGGAGCGCTTCGGCGCCTCTGCGAAGCGCTTCGGCGCCTCTGCGAAGCAAAGCGCGGCATTCAAAAACAACAACCAAAGTTGCCGTCGCTTTCCCTTCCCTGCCCTGCAATGGCTGGAGCAGCAGAAGGAGAAAGAGAGAGAAAATAGTCTCATTGGGTCAGAGGAATGGCAGTGGAGCGGGTTCTATGAATTTCACTAGCCAGGTCTGTCTCCCAATTGAGCATTATTACTCTCTCGGCGCACACGTCGCCACCACGGTTTCCGTGACAGCAGCAGCATCATGATGTTGCGTCTATTGTAAGTCTGGAACCGGGTTATTCGGCTGTTCGCGAACAGTCAGGTTTTAACCTTGCCTAACAAACGATCAAACAACTTCCACTCTCGAGGTGCGGTACAGTGACTGTCCTATCGTCCGCTCTTGTATGCTGGATTGCACTATTTCACTATATTAAGGGGAGACGGTGCCTTCACATACATATTCGGTGTGAAATATCTTCCGCCCCCCAGCGGAGCGTTTCGGCGCCTCTGCAAAGCAAAACGCGGCATTCATAAACAACAACCAAAATTGCCGTCGATTTCCTCTCCCTGCCCTGCAATGGCTGGAGCAGAAGGAGAGCGAGAGAGAGAATAGTCTCATTGGGTCAGAGGAATGGCAGTGGAGCGGGCTAATGGCGAGTAGGCTCGCGATCTATCAATTACACTAGCCAGGTCGCTCTCCCTATTGAACATTATTACTCTCTCACGTCGCCACTGCGGTTTCCGCGACAGCAGCATCATCATGATGTTGCATCCACCAATTAGTCCGGAACCGGGTTATTCGGCTGTCTGCGAACAGTCCGGTTTTAACCTTACCCAACAAACAACATCCACTCTCGAGGTGCGGTACGGTGAATGTCCTATCGTCCGACCTTGTATGCTGGATTGCACTATTTCACTATATTAAGGGGAGAGGGTGCCTTCACACACATATTCGGTGTGAAATATCTTGCGCCCCCCAGCGGAGCGCCTCGGCGCCTCTGCGAAGCAAAGCGCGGCATTCAAAAACAACAACCAAAATTGCCGTCGCTTCCCTGCCCTGTAATGGCTGGAGCAGAAGGAGAGAGATTTTAGTCTCATTGGATCAGAGGAATGGCAGTGGAGCGGGCTTATGGCGAGTAGGCTCGCGCTCTATCAATTACACTTGCCAGGTCTCTCTTCCGTTTGGACATTATTTACTCCGTCTCTCTCTCTCGGCGCACACGTCGCCACCCTACTAGTTTCCGTCACAGCATATGCTGCGGCCTTTCAGTCCGGAACGGGGCTCCCCTTCGCCTTGCTGTCTTCCCAACTTAGCGGACTTGCGTCTGTGCCAGCCTTCAATGCAGCGCACAACCGTCTCTTGACCGAGATTCATTGCACTATTCCACGCGCAAACGGCTACCCTAAATGTGCATAGACAACGCTCATGGTTCAACACGACCAGGGCGCAGTCTGGGAGCCGAGTATACAAAAAAGAGAGTTTAGCAGCCAAAACTCGTCAAAGCACACGTTGGGTTACCCCATCACCTAACAACGATGGCGGTTCCCACCCGTGAAATACACAACCTAACCAATATTGGGCGACGATGGCGCTCATGAGCCCACTTCCCCACAAACAGTAAGAGAGAGTGAGAAAGAAAGAAAGAGAGAGGAGGAGATTGGCCAACGTGCGGTCCCTCGCCCAATGTCTTCTGCCTCGCTGGAGCTGGGGCAAAGAGAAGAGGAGCGGATAAGGGAGGAGATTGGCCAACGTGCGGTCCCTCGCCCAATGTCGGCTGCCTCGCTGGAGGTGGGGCGAAGAGAAGAGAAGAGGAGCGGATAAGGGAGGAGATTGGCACACACGGACGTGCGGTCCCTCGCCCAATGTCTTCTTCCTCGCTGGAGCTGGGGCAAAGAGAAGAGAAGAGGAGCGGATAAGGGAGGAGATTGTCACACACGGTGGCGCCGAGGATAGCAAGAGAAGGTGCAGTTAGATCTGATCATCTGGTTTGCTATTTCTCTAAGGCCAACGTGCGGTCCCTCGCCCAATGTCTTCTGCCTCTCTCTCAATCTCTCTCACTATTTTGGCCGCCGTGATAGGCGCCACCAACAGCAGCAGCTACCTGGTTGATCCTGCCAGTAGTCATATGCTTGTCTCACAGATTAAGCCATGCATGTGTAAGTACAAGCCGATTTAAGGCGAAACCGCGAATGGCTCATTAAATCAGCTATGTTTCATTGGATCTGTAAACCCACTTACTTGGATAACTGTGGCAATTCTAGTGCTAATACATGCAATTGGTCTCTGACCGCAAGGGAAGAGCGCTTTTATTAGTTCAAAACTGGTCGGGCCCCGGTCCGTAACCCACCTGTGGTGAATCTGAATAACTTCGGGCTGAGCGCACGGTCTCAGCACCGGCGCCGCTTCTTTCAAGTGTCTGCCTTATCAGCTTTCGATTGTAGGTTATACGCCTACAATGGCTATAACGGGTAACGGGGAATCAGGGTTCGATTCCGGAGAGGGAGCCTGAGAAACGGCTACCACATCTAAGGAAGGCAGCAGGCACGCAAATTACCCACTCCCGGCACGGGGAGGTAGTGACGAAAAATAACGATGTGAGTCTCATCCGAGGCCTCGCAATCGGAATGAGTACACTTTAAATCCTTTAACGAGTATAAATTGGAGGGCAAGTCTGGTGCCAGCAGCCGCGGTAATTCCAGCTCCAATAGCGTATATTAAAGTTGTTGCGGTTAAAAAGCTCGTAGTTGGATCTCAGTTCCAGACTGACGGTACACCGCCCGGTGTTTACTGTCACGCTCCGAACAGCCGCCCCGCCGGCTCGCATCACCGGATGCTCTTAAGGAGTGTCCCGAGTGGCCGAGAGTTTACTTGAAAAATTAGAGTGCTCAGAGCAGGCTATTTGAATGGCCCGGGAATGGTGATGCATGGAATAATGGAATAGACCTCGGTTCTATTTTGTTGGTTTTCGGAACCAGAGGTAATGATCAATCGGAACAGGCGGGGTACCGTATTATGCACACTAGAGGTGAAATTTTGACCGCTGCAAGACGAACTACTGCGAAAGATTTGCTAAGGATGTTTTCATTAATCAACGAAAGTTAGAGGTCTGGAAGGCGATCAAATGATAACGCCTAGTTCTAACCATAAACGATGCCAACTAGCGATCCGCCGGCGTTATTCTCATGACCCGGCGGGCAGCTTCCGGGAAACCAAAGTCTTTGGGTTCCGGGGGAAGTATGGTTGCAAAGCTGAAACTTAAAGGAATTGACGGAAGGGCACCACCAGGAGTGGAGCCTGCGGCTTAATTTGACTCAACACGGGAAACCTCACCAGGCCCAGACACCGGAAGGATTGACAGATTGAGAGCTCTTTCTCGATTCGGTGGGTGGTGGTGCATGGCCGTTCTTAGTTGGTGGAGCGATTTGTCTGGTTAATTCCGATAACGAACGCGACTCTGGCCTACTAAGTAGTCGACGGATCTCCAGAAATGGTGTCCAGTTCGCAACTTTCTGGATAAGCGGCGTCTTCTAGCCGCACGAGATTGAGCAATAACAGGTCTGTGATGCCCTTAGATGTTCTAAGCCATCGCCGCTTACACTGAAGGGATCAACGAGTTTTCCTCCTCCGAGAGGAGCGGCAACTAAGTTGTTTTTCCCATGAACGAGGAATTCCCAGTAAGTGCAAGTCATCAGCTTGCGCTGACTACGTCCCTGCCCTTTGTACACACCGCCCGTCGCTACTACCGATTGAATGATTTAGTGAGGCCTTCGGACTGGCGCTCTTGGATTGTCGGCCCCGTTGCCCGCGAGGGTTTTCTGGGGTCGTCGCCTCGAGCTGACGGAAAGATGTCCAAACTTGATCATTTAGAGGAAGTAAAAGTCGTAACAAGGTTTCCGTAGGTGAACCTGCGGAAGGATCATTAACAGAGAGAAAGAGAACGGGGCGCTCTTAAAACTACTACTCTCCTGATTTGGGCGGTCTCGGGCTCTGCTCTGGCAACTCCAGCAGCGAAAGAGGACAATCCCGGCCCCCGCACCAAAAATAGGTACCACGCTGTAGGTGGACCACACTCGGGCGAGAGCGCGAAGACCGGAGGAGGAGGACGGACGGGGCTTTGGACGGCTGCCCGTCCGTTCCTTACTACCGGCGAATAAGCCTCTTGACCCAAAAAGAGTGAAATTCAAGTGTCAAAAACAACAACAAGCCGTCCGGCCAAACCCAAACCACAAACTTGGGCTATGTCTGTCAAACCCTTTCATTGAGACTCGACCTGTGATGGTTAGTCGCAAAAAGACCAAATGGCAAATACACAACTCTTAACTCACTCGGCTCGTGGGTCGATGTAGCAAACTGCGTGTCGGTATGTGAATCGCAAGAATACCAGATACATCGACAAGTTGAACGCATATTGCGGCGGCGGCAGCCATATGAGCTTGTCGCCGCCACTCCTCTACGAGGGTCGGAAATATACATCCATCGGTTGCTGCGAGTTCTGTGCCTACTGACTGTCTCCCCGCCACGAGGGTAACCCGAACCGAGCTTCCGCCTTGGGGTTTAATCGCCCGCGCCTTGCGCGAGGCGTACCCTTAAAAACAAGCCTATCACTAGCAAGTCCATGGACTTGGCGCACCCACATTCAACCACAACAAAGCCGGGCACGCACACATGTGTGTGTGTGTCCCGTCCCGACGACAGTTGTCACCCTCGCAAATAACTGGAGGCGATCTTTTGCCTGCTGTCCACAGAGACACGAATGGCTGTCGGCCGCTCATGGCTGATGCTGCACATGTTCTAAGAGGCACACGTCCTCCTCCTTCTCTCTCGGAGGAGAAGCACTCCATCCCACGAAGAGGAAACGAAACCGGGTCGGATATATTTTAAGTAAGCCCCGCCGGAATTTCGTCTATCACCTCGAAAAGAGTGCTTGGCATGCATTGCAGTGGAACCTAAATTGATGAGTGCGACTGGGCCCGCAGTCTACCATGTAGTGGCGCAGGCAGAGAGATGACAATTGCTCTCGTCGGGACGAGAATACTTGGGTGACGCCGTGCTCTTCCTCACGCGCTCCTCCACCCTCTCCCACGGTCAGACGCGGTGTGGGCGTTCTCTTTGAGAGTTCGCCACTAGTCCACGTCTATCTCATGACAGGCCTGGGAGGGAGGCAGGGGGAGTTCTCTCTAAACGCGTTAAAGACGGTGTTGCGTCTCATAACGGCGCTCGCCGGGATAGAGCACTAGTTCTGCAGCCGGAAAGGCCGCTCACGCCAATTAATACTGCAACTCTCGCTCTCTTTCTCCGGATAAACAAGTGCCACTGCTGTGGCATGCGGGAACGGGGAAAGAGGTCAAAGTTTAAGCGGCAAAGGTGCGGCGGAGTAAGGGCGGAACACGAGCGTATATGCATTAAAACTGTGTATATGACTCTGCGAGAGATGTTCTGCTGGAACACTTTTCCTATTGGCTATTTACCACTATTGATGTTGCCGAGCACCTAAGCTGCTCGTTGAGAATGAGAAGGAACGGAGTCAGGGGTGGGAGTGCCGGCGCCATGGCCGCTGGTACCCCCGCGACAAGCCCCTCAAACCTTCCTGTGTATGTCTTTTGCAGCAGCACGTGGTAATGTCGGTGGTGAAGAAAGTCGGTGGCAGAGCGTCTTCCGCTTCGTGGTTGGGGAACATGTTCCCCCTAAGGATGATGAGACCACGATCGACCTCGTAGTAGGAGAGAGCTACCCGCCAAATTTAAGCATATTAATAAGCGGAGGAAAAGAAACCAACAGGGATTCCCTTAGTAAGGGCGACTGAACCGGGAAAAGCCCAGCGCATAACCTCGATGTCTTCGGGCACGAGGGGTGTTGCGTTTCAGAGGGTCCAGCACGCCGTCCCATACCGTCTAAGTCAAGCTTGAAAGCGGCCAATGCCCATGGAGGGTGACAGGCCCGTATGGCGGCGCCCGTGAGGGTACAGATGGGACGGTCGGAAAGGGCCTCTCTGTAGAGTCGGGTTGCTTGAAAGTGCAGCCCAAAGCAGGTGGTAAACTCCATCTAAGGCTAAATATGACCACGAGACAGATAGCGAACAAGTACCGTGAGGGAAAGTTGAAAAGAACTTTGAAGAGAGAGTTCAAGAGTACGTGAAACCGTTAAGAGCCAAACATCGAGTATAACTAAGTCCCCTGGTCGAGTATAACAAAGTCCCCTAATCGAGTATAACAAAGCCCTCT
Organism: Homarus americanus; assembly: GCF_018991925.1. Lineage (NCBI taxonomy): Eukaryota > Metazoa > Arthropoda > Malacostraca > Decapoda > Nephropidae > Homarus > Homarus americanus. The sequence continues at coordinate 14,020 of NW_024757327.1, read as the reverse complement.
GATCGAGTATAACAAAGCCCCTTGATCGAGTATAAAAAAAGCTCCCTGGTCGAGTATAACAAAGTCCCCTGGTCGAGTATAACAAAGTCTTATTATTGAGTATAACATAGTCCCCTGATCGAGTATAAAAAAGGCCCCTAATCGAGTATAACAAAGTCCCCTGCTCGAGTATAACAAAGTCCCCTGGTCGAGTATAACAAATTCCCCTGATCGAGTATAACAAATTCCCCTGATCGAGTATAACAAAGACTCGATCGAGTATAACAAAGGCCCCTGATCGAAAGTATAACAAAGGCCCTGGTCGAAAGTATAACAAAGTCCCCTGATCGAGTATAACAAAGTCTCCTGATCGAGTATAACAAAGTTCCCTGATCGAATATAACAAAGCCCCTGATCGAGTATAACAAAGTCCCCTGGTCGAGTAAAACAAAGTCCCCTGATCGAGTATAACAAAGCTTTCTTATCGAGTATAACCAAGTCCCCTGATCAAGTATAACAAAGTCGTCTGATCGAATATAACAATGTCCCCTGGTCGAGTATAACAAAGTCCCATTATCGAATATAACAAAGTCCCATTATCGAGTATAACAAAGGCCCCTCATCGAGTATAACAACGGCCCCTGGTCGAGTATAACAAAGTCCCCTGGTCGAGTATAACAAAGTCCCATTATCGAGTATAACAAAGTCCCCTGATCGAGTACAACAAAGTCCCCTTATCGAGAATAACAAAGTCCCCAGGTCGAGTATAACAAAGCCCTCAGATCGAGTATAGCAAAACCCAAGATTGAGTATAAAAAAGTCCCCTGATCGAGTATAACAAAGTCCCCTTATCGAGTATAAAAAAGCCTCCTGATCGAGTATAACAAACTCCCCTCATCGAGTATAACAAATTCCCCTGGACGAGTATAAAAAAGTCTCCTGATTGAGTATAACAAAGCTCCCGGATCGAGTATAACAAATTCCCCTATTCGAGTATAACAAAGTCCCCTGATCAAGTATAACAAAACCCCCTGGTCGAGTATAACAATGTCCCCTGGTCGAGTATAACAAAGTCCCATGATCGAATATAACAAAGGCTCCTTATCGAGCATAACAAAGGCCCCTGGTCGAGTATAACAAAGTCTTATGTTTGGGTATAACATAGGCCCCTCATCGAGTATAACAAAGGCCCATAATCGAGTGTAACAAAGTCCCCTGATCGAGTATAGCAAAGTCCCCTGGTCGAGTATAACAAATTCCCCTGATCGAGAATAACAAATTCCCCTGATAGAGTATAACAAAGATCCCTGATCGAGTATAACAAATTTGACTGAGAAAATAACAGTCCCCTGATGAAGTATCAAAACCCCTGATCGAGAAAAAAGCCCCTGGTCGAGTATAACAAAGGCACCTGATCGAGTATAACAAAGGCCCCTCATCGAGTATAACACAGGCCCCTCATCGAGTATAAGAAAGGCCAGCACCTGAGTATAGCAAAGTCCCCTGATCGAGTATGCGTTAACAAAGTCCTTTGGTCGAGTATAACAAATTCCCCTGATCAAGGCTAACAAATTCCCAGATCGAGTATAATAAAGTTCCCGATCGAGTATAAGCAAAGGCCCCTGATCGAGTATAACAAAGGCCCCTGGTCAAGTATAACAAAGTCCCCTGATCGAGTATAACAATGTCCCCTGATCGAGTATAACAAAGTCCCCTTATCAAGAATAACAAAGTCCCCTGTTCGATTATAATAAAGCCCTCTGATCGAGTATAACAAAGCCCCCTGATCGAGTATAAAACAAGCCACCTGGTCGAGTATAACAAAGTTCCCTGATCGAGTATTACAAAGCCCCTCATCGAGTATAACTAAGTCCCCTGGTCGAGTATAACAAAGTCCCCTGATCGAGTATAACAAAGCCCTCTGATCGAGTATAACAAAGCCCCCTTATCGAGTATAAAAAAGCCCCCTGGTCGAGTATAACAAAGTCCCCTGGTCGAGTATAACAAAGTCTTATTATTGAGTATAACATAGGCTCCTGATCGAGTATAACAAAGGCCCCTAATCGAGTATAACAAAGTCCCGTGATCGAGTATAACAAAGTCCCCTGGTCGAGTATAACAAATTCCCCTGATCGAGTACAACAAATTCCCCTGATCGAGTATAACAAAGATCCCGTATCGAGTATAACAAAGGCCCCTGATCGAGTATAACAAAGGCCCCTGGTCGAGTATAACAAAGTCCCCTGATCGAGTATAACAAAGTCCCCTGATCGAGTATAACAAAGTTCCCTGATCGAGTATAACAAAGCCCCTGATCGAGTATAACAAAGTCCCCTGGTCGAGTAAAACAAAAACCCCTGATCGAGTATAACAAAGCGCTCTGATCGAGTATAACAAAGTCCCCTGATCGAGTATAACAAAGTCCTCTGATCGAATATAACAATGTCCCCTAATTGAATATATCTAAGCCCCCTCTTCGAGTATAACAAAGTCCCCTGATTGAGTATAACAAAGCCCTCTGATCGAGTATAACAACGCCACCTAATAGAGGATTAAAAAAGCCCCCTGGTCGAGTATAACAAAGTCCCCTGGTCGAGTATAACAAAGTCCCATTATCGAGTATAACAAAGGCCCCTGATCGAGTATAACAACGGCCCCTGGTCGAGTATAACAAAGTCCCCTAATCGAGTATAACAAAGTCCCCTGATCGAGTACAACAAAGTTCCCTTATCGATAATAACAAAGTCCCCAGGTCGAGTATAACAAAGCCCTCAGATCGAGTATAGCAAAACCCAAGATCGAGTATAAAAAAGTCCCCAGATCGAGTATAACAAAGTCCCCTTATCGAGTATAAAAAAGCCTCCTGATCGAGTATAAGAAACTCCCCTGATCGAGTATAACAAAATCCCCTGGACGAGTATAACAAAGTCTCCTGATTGAGTATAACAAAGCTCCCTGATCGAGTATAACAAATTCCCCTGATCGAGTATAACAAAGTCCCCTGATCAAGTATAACAATACCCCCTGGTCGAGTATAACAATGTCCCCTGGTCGAGTATAACAAAGTCCCATGATCGAATATAACAAAGGCTCCTTATCAAGCATAACAAAGGTCCCTGGTCGAGTATAACAAAGTCTTATTATTGAGTATAACATAAGCCCCTGATCGAGTATAACAAAGGCCCCTAATCGACTATAACAAAGTCCCCTGATCGAGTATAACAAAGTCCCCTGATCGAGTAAAACAAACAGACCTGATTGAGTATAACAAAGTCCTCTGATCGAGTATAAAAAAGCCCCCAAATCGAGTATAACAAAGTCCCCTTATCGAGTATAATAAAGCCCCCTGATCGAGTATAACAAATTCCCCTGATCGAGTATAACAAAGTCCCCTGATCAAGTATAACAAAACACCCTGATCGAGTATAAAAAAGCCCCCTGGTCGAGTATAACAATGTCCCCTGGTCGAGTTTAACAAAGTCCCATGATCGAATATAACAAAGGCTCCTTATCGAGCATAACAAAGGCCCCTGGTCGAGTATAACAAAGTCCCCTGATCGAGTATAACAAACCCTTCTGATCGAGTATAACAAAGCCCCCTGATCGAGTATAAAAAATGCCCTCTGGTCGAGTATAACAAAGTCCCCTAGTCGAGTATAACAAAGTCCCATTATCGAGTATAACACAGGCCCCTGATCGAGTATAACAAAGTCCTCTGATCGAGTATAACAAAGTCCCCTAGTCGAGTATAACAAATTCCCCTGATCAAGGCTAACAAATTCCCCAGATCGAGTATAATAAGGTTCCCTGATCGAGTATAAGAAAGGCCCCTGATCGACCCTGATCGAGTATAAAAAAGGCCCCTGGTCAAGTATAACAAAGTCCCCTGATCGAGTATAACAAAGTCCCCTGATCGAATATAACAAAGTTACCTGATCGAGTATAACAAAGCCACCCTGATCGAGTATAACAAATTCCCCTGGTCGAGTATAACAAAGTCCCCTGATCGAGTATAACAAAGCTCTGTGATCGAGTATAACAAAGCCCCCTAATCGAGTAAAAAAAAGCCCCCTGGTCGAGTATAACAAAGTCCAATTATCGAGTATAACAAAGGCCCTGATCGAGTATAATAAAGGCCCCTGGTCGAGTAAAACAAAGTCCCCTGATCGAATATTTCAAAATCCCCTGATCGAGTATAACAAAGTCCCCTGATCTAGTAAAACAAACACCCCTGATCGAGTATAACAAAGTCCCCTGATCGAGTGTAAAAAACCCCCCTCATACAGTATAACAAAGTCCCCTGATCCAGTATAACTAAGTCCCCTGATCGCGTATAACAAAGTTCCCTGATCGAGTATAACAAAGTCCCCTGATTGAGTATAACAAAGTCCCCTGATCGACTATAACAATGTCCCCAAATTGAGTATAACAAAGCCTCCTCGTCGAGTATAACAAAGTCCCCTAATCGCGTATAACAAAGCCCTCTGATCGAGTATAACAAAGCCCCCTGATCGAGTATAAAAAAGCCCCCTGTTCGAATATAACAAAGTTCCCTGATGGAGTATTACAAAGCCCCCTCATCGAGTATAACTAAGTCCCCTGGTCGAGTATAACAAAGTCCCCTGATCGAGTATAATAAAGCCTCTGATCGAGTATAACAAAGCCCCTGATCGAGTATAAAAAAAGCTCCTTGGTCGAGTATAACAAAGTCCCCTGGTTGAGTATAACAAGGTCTTATTATTGAGTATAACAAATTCCCCTGATCGAGTATAACATATTCCCCTGATCGAGTATAACAAAGATCCCTGATCGAGTATAACAAAGGCCCCTGATCGAGTATAACAAAGGCCCCTGGACGAGTATTTCAAAGTCCCCTGATCGAGAATAACAAAGTCCCCTGATCGAGTATAACAAAGTTCCCTGATCGAGTATAACAAAGCCCCTGATCGAGTATAACAAAGTCCCCTGGTCGAGTAAAACAAAGTCACCTGATCGAGTATAACAAAGCTTTCTGATCGAGTATAACAAAGTCCCCTGATCGAGTATAACAAAAGTCCTCTGATCGAATATAACAATGTCCCCTGGTCGAGTATAACAAAGTCCCATGATCGAATATAACAAAGTCCCATTATCGAGTATAACAAAGGCCCCTGATCGAGTATAACAACGGCTCCTGGTCGAGTATAACAAAGTCCCCTGGTCGAGTATAACAAAGTCCCATTATCGAGTATAACAAAGGCCCCTGATCGAGTATAATAAATTTCCCTGATCGAGTATAACAAAGTCCCCTTATCGAGTATAAAAATGCCTCCTGATCAAGTATAACAAACTCCCCTGATCGAGTATAACAAAATCCCCTGGACGAGTATAACAAAGTCTCCTGATTGAGTATAACAAAGCTCCCTGATCGAGAATAACAAATTCCCCTGATCGAGTATAACAAAGTCCCCTGATCAAGTATAACAAAACCCCCTGGTCGAGTATAACAATGTCCCCTGGTCGAGTATAACAAAGTCCCATGATCGAACATAACAAAGGCTCCTTATCGAGCATAACAAAGGCCCCTGGACGAGTATAACAAAGCTCTGTGATCGAGTATAACAAAGTCCCCTGATTGAGTATAACAAAGTCCCCTGATCGAGTATAACAAAGTCCCCTGATCGAGTAAAGCAAACAGACCTGATTGAGTATAACAAAGTCCTCTGATCGAGTATAAAAAAGTCCCCTTATCGAGTATAATAAAGCCCCCTGATTGAGTATAACAAATTCCCCTGATCGAGTATAATAAAGTCCCCTGATCAAGTATAACAAAACCCCCTGATCGAGTATAAAAAAGCCCCCTGGTCGAGTATAACAATGTCCCCTGGTCGAGTTTAACAAAGTCCCATGATCGAATATAACAAAGGCTCCTTATCGAGCATAACAAAGGCCCCTGGTCGAGTATAACAAAGTCCCCTGATCGAGTATAACAAAGGCCCCTAATCGAGTATAACAAAGTCCCATGATCGAGTATAACAAATTCCATCGGTATAACAGTTCCCTGATCGAGACACAAAGCCCCTGATCGAGTATAACAAAGTCCTCTGGTCGAGTATAACAGTGTCCTGGATCGAGTATAACAAACCTTCTTGATCGAGTATAACAAAGCCCCTGATCGAAAGTATAAAAAGCCCTCTGGTCGAGTATAACAAAGTCCCCTAGTCGTGAGTATAACAAAGTCCCATTATCGAGGCAACAAAGTTGGCCTGATCGAGTATAAGAAAGACCCCTGGTCAAGTATAACTAATTCCCCTGATCGAGTATAACAAAGTCCCCTGATCGAATATAACAAAGTTACCTGATCGAGTATAACAAACCCACCCTGATCGAGTATAACAAATTCCCCTGTTCGAGTATAACAAAGTCCCCTGATCGAGTATAACAAAGCTCTGTGATCGAGTATAACAAAGCCCCCTGATCGAGTAAAAAAAAGCCCCCTTGTCGAGTATAACAAAATCCCCTGGTCGAGTATAACAAAGTCCAATTATCGAGTATAACAAAGATCCCTGATCGAGTATAATAAAGGCCCCTGGTCGAGTATAACAAAGTCCCCTGATCGAGTATTTCAAAATCCCCTGATCGAGTATAACAAAGTCCCCTGATCGAGTAAAACAAACACCCCTGATCGAGTATAACAAAGTCCCCTGATCGAGTGTAACAAACCCCCCTCATCGAGTATAACAAAGTCCCCTGATCCAGTATAACTAAGTCCCCTGATCGCGTATAACAAAGATCTCTGATCGAGTATAACAAAGACCCCTGATTGAGTATAACAAAGTCCCCTGATCGAGTATAACAAAGTCTCCTAGTCGAGTATAACAAAGTCCCATTATCGAGTATAACACAGGCCCCTGATCGAGTATAACAAAGTCCCCTGGTCGAGTATAACAAATTCCCCTGATCAAGGCTAACAAATTCCCCAGATCGAGTATAATAAAGTTCCGTGATCGAGTATAAGAAAGGCCCCTGATCGAGTATAAGAAAGACCCCTGGTCAAGTATAACTAATTCCCCTGATCGAGTATAACAAAGTCCCCTGATCGAATATAACAAAGTTACCTGATCGAGTATAACAAACCCACCCTGATCGAGTATAACAAATTCCCCTGGTCGAGTATAACAAAGTCCCCTGATCGAGTATAACAAAGCTCTGTGATCGAGTATAACAGAGCCCCCTGATCGAGTAAAAAAAAGCCCCCTTGTCGAGTATAACAAAATCCCCTGGTCGAGTATAACAAAGTCCAATTATCGAGTATAACTAAGATCCCTGATCGAGTATAATAAAGGCCCCTGGTCGAGTATAACAAAGTCCCCTGATCGAGTATTTCATAATCCCCTGATCGAGTATAACAAAGTCCCCTGATCGAGTAAAACAAACACCCCTGATCGAGTATAACAAAGTCCCCTGATCGAGTGTAACAAACCCCCCTCATCGAGTATAACAAAGTCCCTTGATCCAGTATAACTAAGTCCCCTGATCGCGTATAACAAAGTTCTCTGATCGAGTATAACAAAGACCCCTGATTGAGTATAAGAAAGTCCCCTGATCGAGTATAACAAAGTCCCGAAATTGAGTATAACAAAGCCTCCTCGTCGAGTATAACAAAGTCCCCTGATCGCGTATAACAAAGCCCTCTGATCGAGTATAACAAATCCCCCTGATCGAGTATAAAAAAGCCCCCTGGTCGAGTATAACAAAGTTCCCTGATCGAGTATTACAAAGCCCCCTCATCGAGTATAACTAAGTCCCCTGGTCGAGTATAACAAAGTCCCCTAATCGAGTATAACAAAGCCCTCTGATCGAGTATAACAAAGCCCCTTGATCGAGTATAAAAAAAGCTCCCTGGTCGAGTATAACAAAGAAGTCCCCTAATTGAATATTTCAAAGCCCCCTCGTCGAGTATAACAAAGTCCCCTGATCTAGTATAACAAAGCCCTCTGATCGAGTATAACAAAGCCCCCTGATAGAGTATAAAAAAGCCCCCTGGTCGAGTATAACAAATTCCCCTGATAGAGTATAACAAAGTCCCATTATCGAGTATAACAAAGGCCCCTGATCGAGAATAACAAAGGCCCATGGTCGAGTTTAACAATGTCCCCTAATCGAGTATAACAAAGTCCCCTGATCGAGTACAACAAAGTCCCCTTATCGAGAATAACAAAGTCCCCAGGTCGAGTATAACAAAGCCCTCAGATCGAGTAGAGCAAAACCCAAGATCGAGTATAAAAAAGTCCCCTGATCGAGTATAACAAAGTCCCCTTATCGAGTAAAAAAATCCCTCCTGATCGAGTATAACAAACTCCCCTGATCGAGTATATCAAAATCCCCTGGACGAATATAACAAAGTCTCCTAATTGAGTATAACAATGCTCCCTGATCGAGTATAACAAATTCCCCTAATCGAGTATAACAAAGTCCCCTGATCAAGTATAACAAAACCCCCTGCTTGAGTATAACAATGTCCCCTGGTCGAGTATAACAAAGTCCCCTGGTCGAGTATAACAAAGCCCCCAGATCGAGTATAAAAAAGCCCCCTGGTCGAGTATAACAAAGTCCCCTAGTCGAGTATAACAAAGTCCCATTATCGAGTATAACACAGGCCCCTGATCGAGTATAACAAAGGCCCCTAATCGAGTATAACAAATTCCCCTGATCGAGTACAACAAAGTCACCTGGTCGAGTATAACAAATTCCCCTGATGGAGTATAACAAATTCCCCTGATCGAATATAACAAAGATCTCTGATCAAGTATAAGGAAGGCCCCTGATCGAGTTTAACAAAGGCCCCTGGTCGAGTATAACAAAGTCCCCTCATCGAGTATAACAAAGTTCCCTGATCGAGTATAACAAAGTCCCCTGTTCGAGTATAACAAAGTCCAATTATCGAGTATAACAAAGGCCCTGATTGAGTATAATAAAGGTTCCTTGTCGAGTATAACAAAGTCCCCTGATCCAGTACTTCAAAGTTCCCTGATCGAGTATAACAAATTCCTCTGATCGAGTATAACAAAGTCCCCTAATTGTGTATAACAAAGTCCCCTTATCGAATATAATAAAGCCCTTGATCGAGTATAACAAAGCCCTCTGATCAAGTATAACAAAGTCCCCTGATCGAGTATAACAAAGGCCCCTGGTCGAGTATAACAAACTCCTCTCATCGAGTATAACAAAGTCCCCTGATCGAGTAAAACAAAGTCCCCTGGTCATGTATAACAAAGTCCCCTGATCGAGTATAACAAAGCCCTCTCATCGATTATAACAAAGCCCTTTGATCGAGTATAACAAATCCCCCTGATCGAGTATAAAAAAGCCCCCTGGTCGAGTTTAACAAAGTCCCCTAGTCGAGTATAACAAATTCCCCTGATTGAGTATAACAAATTCCCCTGATCGAGTATAACAAAGTTCCATGATCGAGTATAACACAGCCCCCTGATCGTGTATAACAAAGTCCCCTGGTCAAGTATAACAAAGACGCCTGATCGAGTATAACAAAGCTCTGTGATCGAGTATAACAAAGCCCCCTGATCGAGTATAAAAATGCCTTCTGGTCGAGTATAACAAAGTCCCCTGATCGAGTATAACAAAGTCCTCTGATCAAGTATAACAAAGACCCATAATTGAGTATAACAAAGGCTCCTGATCGAGTATAACAAAGTCCCCTGATCGAGTATGACAAAGTCCCCTGATCGAGTAAAACAAAAACCCCTGATCGAGTATAACAAAGTCTGCTGATCGAGTATAACAAAGGCCTCTGGTCGAGTATAACAAAGTCCTCTCATCGAGAATAACAAAGTCCCCTGATCGAGTATAACAAAGTTCCCTGATCGGGTATAACAAAGCCCCCTGATCGAGTATAACAAAGTCCCCTGATCAAGTAGAACAAAGTCCGTTGATCGAGTATAACAAAGTTCCCTAATCGAGTATAACACAGCCCCCTGATCGAGTATAACAAAGTCCCCTGGTCGATTATAACAAAGTCCCCTGATCGAGTATAACAAAGTCCCCAGATCGAGTATAACAAAGTCCCCTGATCGAGTAAAACAAACAGACCTGATTGAGTATAACAAAGTCCTCTGATCGAGTATAAAAAAGCCCCTGGTGCGAGTATTACAAAGTCCTCATTGAGTACTTCAAGTCCCTGGTCGAGTATAACAAAGTCCCTGATCGGTATAACAAAGCACTCTGATCGAGTATAACAAAGCCCCCTAATCGAGTATAAAAAAGCCCCCTGGTCGAGTATAACAAAGTCCCCTGGTCGAGTATAACAAAGTCTTATTATTGAGTATAAAATAGGCCCCTGATCGAGTATAACAAAGGCCTTTAATCGAGTATAACACAGTCCCCTCATCGTGCATAACAAAGTCCCCTCGTCGAGTATAACAAATTCCCCTGATCGAGTATAACAAATTCTCCTGATCGAGTATAACAAAGATCCCTGTTCGAGTATAAAAAAGGCCCCTGATCGAGTATAACAAAGGCCCCTGGTCGAGTATAACAAAATCCCCTGATCGAGTATAACAAAGTCCCCTGATCGAGTATAACAAAGTGCACAGTAAGGCAAAATCCACAAGTCGAGTATAACAAAGTCTCTGGTCTGAAATTATAACAAAGTCACTCTGATCGAATATAAAAGTCCCTAATTGAATATTTCAAAAACCCCCTCGTCAAAATTATAACAAAAGAGTCCCCTGATCGAGGTATAACAAAAAGGCCCGCAGTCAGGTATAACAAAGCCCTGATAGAGTGTAGCCCCCTGGTCGAGTATAACAAAGTCCCCTGATGGAGTATAACAAAGTCCCATTATCGAGTATAACAAAGGCCCCTGATCGAGAATAACAAAGGCCCATGGTCGAGTTTAACAAAGTCCCCTGATCGAGTATAACAAAGTCCCCTGATCGAGTACAACAAAGTCCCCTTATCGAGAATAACAAAGTCCCCAGGTCGAGTATAACAAAGCCCTCAGATCGAGTAGAGCAAAACCCAAGATCGAGTATAAAAAAGTCCCCTGATCGAGTATAACAAAGTCCCCTTATCGAGTAAAAAAATCCCTCCTGATCGAGTATAACAAACTCCCCTGATCGAGTATATCAAAATCCCCTGGACGAATATAACAAAGTCTCCTAATTGAGTATAACAATGCTCCCTGATCGAGTATAACAAATTCCCCTAATCGAGTATAACAAAGTCCCCTGATCAAGTATAACAAAACCCCCTGCTTGAGTATAACAATGTCCCCTGGTCGAGTATAACAAAGTCCCCTGGTCGAGTATAACAAAGCCCCCAGATCGAGTATAAAAAAGCCCCCTGGTCGAGTATAACAAAGTCCCCTAGTCGAGTATAACAAAGTCCCATTATCGAGTATAACAGGCCCTGATCGAGTATAACAAAGGCCCCTAATCGAGTATAACAAATTCCCCTGATCGAGTACAACAAAGTCACCTGGTCGAGTATAACAAATTCCCCTGATGGAGTATAACAAATTCCCCTGATCGAATATAACAAAGATCTCTGATCAAGTATAAGGAAGGCCCCTGATCGAGTTTAACAAAGGCCCCTGGTCGAGTATAACAAAGTCCCCTCATCGAGTATAACAAAGTTCCCTGATCGAGTATAACAAAGTCCCCTGTTCGAGTATAACAAAGTCCAATTATCGAGTATAACAAAGGCCCTGATTGAGTATAATAAAGGTTCCTTGTCGAGTATAACAAAGTCCCCTGATCCAGTACTTCAAAGTTCCCTGATCGAGTATAACAAATTCCTCTGATCGAGTATAACAAAGTCCCCTAATTGAGTATAACAAAGTCCCCTTATCGAATATAATAAAGCCCTTGATCGAGTATAACAAAGCCCTCTGATCAAGTATAACAAAGTCCCCTGATCGAGTATAACAAAGGCCTCTGGTCGAGTATAACAAACTCCTCTCATCGAGTATAACAAAGTTCCCTTATCGAGTAAAACAAAGTCCCCTGGTCATGTATAACAAAGTCCCCTGATCGAGTATAACAAAGCCCTCTCATCGATTATAACAAAGCCCTTTGATCGAGTATAACAAATCCCCCTGATCGAGTATAAAAAAGCCCCCTGGTCGAGTTTAACAAAGTCCCCTAGTCGAGTATAACAAATTCCCCTGATTGAGTATAACAAATTCCCCTGATCGAGTATAACAAAGTTCCATGATCGAGTATAACACAGCCCCCTGATCGTGTATAACAAAGTCCCCTGGTCAAGTATAACAAAGACGCCTGATCGAGTATAACAAAGCTCTGTGATCGAGTATAACAAAGCCCCCTGATCGAGTATAAAAATGCCTTCTGGTCGAGTATAACAAAGTCCCCTGATCGAGTATAACAAAGTCCTCTGATCAAGTATAACAAAGACCCATAATTGAGTATAACAAAGGCTCCTGATAGGAGTATAACAAACCCTGATCTGAGTATGACAAAGTTCCTGATCTACGGTATAACCATAAGCCCCTGATCGAGTATAAAAGTCTGCTGATCGAGTATAACAAAGGCCCCTGGTCGAGTATAACAAAGTCCTCTCATCGAGTATAACAAAGTCCCCTGATCGAGTATAACAAAGTTCCCTGATCGAGTATAACAAAGTCCCCTGATTTTAAATAAAGTCCCTGATCGAGTAGAACAAAGTCCGTTGATCGAGTATAACAAAGTTCCCTTGATCGAGTATACAGCCCTGATCGAGTATAACAAAGTCCCCTGGTCGAGTATAACAAAGTCCCCTGATCGAGTATAACAAAGTCCCCTGATCGAGTATAACAAAGTCCCCTGATCGAATAAAATAAACAGACCTGATTGAGTATAACAAAGTCCTCTGATCGAGTATAAAAAAGTCCCCTGATCGAGTATAACAAAGTCCCTTATCGAGTATCATAAAGCCCCCTGATCGAGTATAACAAATTCCCCTGATCGAGTATAACAAAGTCCCCTGATCAAGTATAACAAAACCCCCTGATCGAGTATAAAAAAGCCCCCTGGTCGAGTATAACAATGTCCCCTGGTCGAGTTTAACAAAGTCCCATGATCGAATATAAAAAAGGCTCCTTTTCGAGCATAACAAAGGCCCCTGGTCGAGTATAACAAAGTCCCCTGATCGAGTATAACAAAGACCCCTAATCGATTATAACAAAGTCCCATGATCGAGTATAACAAATTTCCCTGATCGAGTATAACGAAGTTCCCTGATCGAGTATTACAAAGCCCCCTGATCGAGTATAACAAAGTCCCCTGGTCGAGTATAACAAAGTCCCCTGATCGAGTATAACAAACCCTTCTGATCGAGTATAACAAAGCCCCCTCATCGAGTATAAAAAAGCCCTCTGGTCGAGTTTAACAGAGTCCCCTAGTCGAGTATAAATAAGTCCCATTATCGAGTATAACACAGGCCCCTGATCGAGTATAACAAAGTCCCCTGATCGAGTATAACAAAGTTCCATAGTCGAGTATAACAAATTCCCCTGATCAAGGCTAACAAATTCCCCAGATTGAGTAAAATAAAGTTACCTGATCGAGTATAAAAAAGCCCCCTGGTCGAGTATAACAAAGTCCCTTGGTCGAGTATAACAAATTCCCCTGATCAAGGCTAACAAATTCCCCAGATCGAGTATAATAAAGTTCCCTGATCGAGTATAAAAAAGGCCCCTGGTCAAGTATAACAAAGTCCCCTGATCAAGTATAACAAAGTCCCCTGATCGAATATAACAAAGTTACCTGATCGAGTATAACAAAGCCACCCTGATCGAGTATAACAAAGTCCAATTATCGAGTATAACAAAGGCCCTGATCTAGTATAATAAAGGCCCCTGGTCGAGTAAAACAAAGTCCCCTGATCGAATATTTCAAAATCCCCTGATCGAGTATAACAAAGTCCCCTAATCGAGTAAAACAAACACCCCTGATCGAGTATAACAAAGTCCCCTGATCGAGTGTAACAAAGTCCCGTGATCCAGTATAACTAAGTCCCCTGATCGCGTATAACAAAATTC
>NW_024757326.1:0-17201 GCF_018991925.1 Homarus americanus | reverse complement strand
AGACTTAACAAAAAAACAAAAAATCATGGAAAGAAACTCAAAATCAAGGAGGAAAAATCAAACGAAAAAAAAAATTATACCAAAAAAAAATCCAAATCACGAAAAAAAAATTAATTGCTTCCCATAAAATAAATTCAGGAAATAAGAAAACACCAAAGGAAAATCCTCCCACTAGGACTGATCCCAAAACACCTGGATATAATTAGAATGTTTGGAGGTATTAAATAATAGAGTTAAATAGCTCGAGAGAGTAATATAAGACCTCTCTACCTGTAACCATATTAACCTAACCTAAACCTACCCTAACCTAACCTGACCTGGGATAAACTACACTGAGGAATTTAAAACTCATATCACAAATATATAATGTTAAGCTTCTCGATCACTCTCACGGTGACGTTAGTAAGTGTATTATTATCTGTACCTACATAAACATTGAGAGATTAGTACCTCACAATGATCAACACGGCACAAGTATTCCTTCACCACATCTCAAACACAAGTTCACCCCAGTTACCATAATGCGTCAGATATATTTAAATGATATATATATAACAATCACAACTATAGGAGTATTTCCAGTTTAATATATATGTAGAATAACTATGTAGGCCAAGGAGGGATCGAACCAAGGCCTTCCTTTGTACGGGGTTATAGAAAAATTGCCACCATGCTCACACACTATCCCTCGACACACACACACACACACACACACACACACACACACACAGTATATATATCAACGGTTAAAGCACACCATATTTTGTTGCGTTTTTCAATATGCAACAAAACAATATTCAAATATGTACATATAGTAGTCAGCACAGATGGCTCTAGATTGACTTATTCCGCTGTACTTTATACTTTATATACACACAAAATACACATGAAAAAAGCCTCCATTCAGTGAATAAATAAATGAAGGAAAAAAATGAATAAAAGGTAACTGATACAAAGAACATTTACAGTTTATACAGATTACTTGCGTGTACAACAATGGCTGACAGCTGTAGACTCGTATATAAACAAGGGGACAAAAAACTGCTGTGTTCGTATTCATTTTTAGCGTCAAAAGCATGTAGTCATTTACACATACATATTCACGAGTAAATGTAAATTACAGTTGTTGAAAGATACACGCACATGCATAGAGAGTGAGCAAAGCGTACACAGGTATACGCACATCAAGTTTACCTGTACACACACAAATACAGGTGTAAATATTTATAAAAACATGAATTTACAGGTGTGTGTGTGTGTGTGTGTGTGTGTGTGTGTGTGTAACATTTTATTACATTTACATTACCTTCAATACACATTTAATCATAAATAAATAAATAATCACAAATAAATTTATAATACATAATGTAAAATAATAATAATAATAATAAAAATAATAATAATATCAGTTCTCTATCATTCATAAATACATAAAAAAACAAAAAAATAAATAAGAATAGGAATAAAGAGACTGAAGAGAATAAAAATTAACAATAAAAATAACAATAAGATTAATAACAAAATAAATTAATTGATAAAAAAATAAGAAAACAAAGAATAAGAATACAAGTCGTAAAAATAATTGAAACAAGAAAAAAATGAATAAAAAGAAATAACACAAATTAGACTTGAAACCAAACAATTTAACTAATGAAAAAATAAAAACAAAAATAATAAGAATCAAAGTCGAAAAAATAATAAGAATAATAATAACAAGAATGAAAAGAATAAAAACAAGAAATACTACCAAAAAAACTAAAAATACAACTTTTACCTTCATCACAATATCACCCATAAATGAATCAACAAATAAAATGATAAAATAACTAAAGAAAATAAAAAACACTGTTAAAAATAAAACGAAAAATAATAACCAAAAATAAGCACGCCTTCCATACATGTTGTTCACTGGGCTGTTATCTCCCTTGACCTTGGGAGCCAGGGAAAGTTTTAGGCTCTTTTCGCAGGTCATTTTGTTTCTGATACCCTGGCCCAAAACACCGGCCTCACTGAAGTCAAATCAAAATATGACTAGTCAGAGCGATTTTTGTAATGAAGTTGGAATTTCTGAACATACATCTATCAAAAGTCAAGCTCAGTTTATTACTATAGTGGTGATGGATGGTGTTATGGTGAAGATGGATGGTGTTATATGTAGTGATGATAGATGGTGTTATATGTAGTGATGATGGATGGTGTTATATGTAGTGATGATGGATGGTGTTATATGTAGTGATGATGGATGGTGTTATGTGTAGTGATGTTATATGTAGTGATGATGGATGGTGTTATATGTAGTGATGATGGATGGTGTTATATGTAGTGATGATGGATGGTGTTATATGTAGTGATGATGGATGATGTATGTAGTGATGATGAATGGTGTTATGTGTAGTGATGATGGATGGTGTTATGTGTAGTGATGTTATATGTAGTGATGATGGATGGTGTTATATGTAGTGATGATGGATGGTGTTATATGTAGTGATGATGGATGGTGTTATATGAAAGATGATGATGGTGTTATATGTAGTGATGATAGATGGCATTATATGTAGTGATGATGGATGGTGTTATGTAGTGATGATGGATGGTGTTATATGTAGTGATGATGGATGGTGTTATATGTAGTGATGATGGATGGTGTTATGTAGTGATGATGGATGGTAAGTTATATGTAGTGATGATGGATGGTGTTATATGTAGGATGATGATGGATGGTGTTATATGTAGTGATGATGGATAAAGGTATGTAGCATGATGGATGGTGTTATATGTGTGATGATGATGGATGGTGTTATATGTATGATGCTGTTATATGAAGTTGATGATGGATAGTGTTATGTAGTGTAGTGATGATGGATGGTGTTATATGTAGTGATGATGGATGGTGTTATATGTAGTGATGATGGATGATGTTATATGTAGTGATGATGGATGATGTATATGTAGTGATGATGATGGATGGTGTTATATGTAGTGACGATGGATGGTGTTATATGTAGTGATGTTGTTATATGTAGTGAAGATGGGTGGTGTTATATGTAGTAAGATGATGATGGATGTGTGTTATATGTAGTGATGATGATGATGGTGCGTAAGTAGTGATGACGGATGCGTAAGTGTGTAGTAGATGTTGTTATATGCAGTGATGATGGATGGTGTTATGTGTAGTGATGTTGTTATATGTAGTGAAGATGGATGGTGTTGGCGGCGTAGTGATGATGATGGATGGTGTTATATGTAGTGATGATGGATGGCAAGTATATGCAGTGATGATGGATGGTGTTATGTGTAGGTGATGTTGTTATATGTAGTGATGATGGATGGTGTTATATGTAGTGATGATGATGGATGGTATTATATGTAGTGATGATGATGGATGGTCTTATATGTAGTGATGATGGATGGAGTTATATGTAGTGATGATGGATGGTGTTATATGTAGCGATGATGGATGGAGTTATATGTAGTGATGATGGATGTTATATGTAGTGATGATGGGTGGTGTTATATGTAGTGATGATGGATGATGTTATATGTAGTGATGATGGATGGTGTTATATGTAGTGATGATGGATGGTGTTATGTGTAGTGATGTTATATGTAGTGAAGATGGATGGTGTTATATGTAGTGATGATAATGGATGGTGTTATATGTAGTGATGATGAATGGTATTATGCATAGTGATGTTATATGTAGTGATGATGGATGGTGTTATATGTAGTCATGATGGATGGTGTTATATGTAGTCATGATGGATGGTGTTATATGTAGTGATGATGGATAATGTATGTAGTGATGATGGATGGTGTTATATGTAGTGATGGATGGTGTTATATGAAAAGATGATGATGGATGGTGTTATATGTGGTGATGATGGATGGTGTTATGTATGTAGTGATTAGATGGATGATGTTATATGCAGTGGATGATGGATGGTGTTATATGTAGTGATGATACGATGTTATATGGAAAGATGATGAATGGTGTTATGTGTAGTGATGTTATATGTAGTGATGATGGATGGTGTTATGTGTAGTGATGATGGATGGTGTTATGTGTAGTGATGTTATATGTAGTGATGATGATGGATGGTGTTTATGTGGTGATGATGGATGATGTTATATGTAGTGATGATGAAAGGTGTTATGTGTAGTGATGTTATATGTAGTGATGATGGATGGTGTTATGTGTAGTGATGATGGATGGTGTTATGTGTAGTGATGATGATGCATGGTGTTATATATGTAGTGATGATGGATGGATCTTTATATGTAGTGATGATGGGTGGTGCTATAGATGATGGATGGTGTTATATGTAGTGATGATGGATGGTGCTATATGTAGTGATGATGGGTGGTGTTGTATGTAGTGATGATGGATGGTGTTATATGTAGTGATGATGGATGGTGTTATATGTAGTGATGATGGATGGTTTTATATGTAGTGATGATGGATGGTGTTATATGTAGTGATGATGGATGGTGTTATGTGTAGTGATGATGGATGGCATTATATGTAGTGATGATGGATGGTGTAATGTGTAGTGATGATGGATGGTGTTATATGTAGTGATGATGGGTGGTGTTATATGTAGTGATGATGGATGGTGTTATATGTAGTGATGATGGATGGTGTTATATGTAGTGATGATGGATGGTGTTATATGTAGTGATGATGGATGGTGTTATATGTAGTGATGATGGGTGGTGTTATACAGTCTGCGCGGAATGTGAGATCGTGTGCTGAAAAAATATTGATATTTACGATTGTTATATAAATTAAGTCAAGTAACACTTACCACTTCAATTAATACTTTGTAGTGTTTCTTTTGCGCTTCAGACAGTCTTTTAGCCTTCGAGGAACACTCTCAGCAAGGTTTTGCAAGAGGTCAGGTGACAAGTTAGCTCAGGTATCCTTGATGGCTGCCTCTAGCTTCGGGATTGATGATGTGTCAGCGTCGCGCAGACGACGCTTAACAATGGACCACAAATTTTCTATTGGGTTAAGATCTGGGCTACTGCCAGGCCAGTCATTAAAGAAAGGTACCTCACAGTCTTTGAGCCACTGTATGACACTTTTAGCAGTGTGGCATGGGGCACCGTCCTGCGAGGCAGGGTGCTTAACAGTCTTTACAGTGTACTGTGGGAGGTGTGCGTCTGAGTGGGGCAGGCGGTACACCCTCCCACCACTACTCCCAGTCACAGAAAACGTAGCCTCGTCGGACCACAATACACTTCCACGTCTCTAAATCCCACACTTCATATTTCTTGCAAAATTTCACTCTATTTTCCTTCTGTCTCTGTCAACAGAGGTTTACGGCGGGCACGAAAGCTCTTAAATCCCAGGTCATCGTGCAGGGCTCGTTGAACACAACGTAACGAGACGTGACTCAAAAGACAGGGGGTTTCTCTCTTTCACTTCACGTGCTGTGAGTGAGGGATTGGACCGAACTTGTCGAGAAATAACCTCAAGTGTCCGTGGAGACAATAATTTAGGCCTACCAGACTTAGGTTATGGAGATGGTAACTCGTCCTCTCCAAGGTCACAGAAGCGTTTGTCAAGATTTTGAACAACTCGTAATGCCACACCAGTCCGAGCCGAAATTTCTCTCGGTACATGGTTCGCTTTGTACAATGCAATCACTGGTGCAATATCGTCTCTTGTAGTAACCCTCCTGGACATCTCTGATGGCCACTATGTCGGGTTAATGCACCTCAAACTAGACAAAACACGGCCACATGGCGCGGGAACCCGCACAATAAATCTTCCCCTCACGGTTGCCAGAGGCGAGCCGACTACAAGCCGTGACATGTTCTCAGTTGCCAAATGTCACCACTTGCCAGCAAACCAAGCGTTTTGACATCTCGCATCCGAGGACAGCCTTCACAACATGTGATCTTATTTTTGCGAGAACTTAAGTTCTTCGGTCCTATCGCAGTTTAATATTCCGCGCAGACTGTATGTAGTGATGATGGATGGTGTTATATGTAGTGATTATTAGACAATAAAATAGTAAGTTTAATGCAAAAAAAAAAATACTTTACTGTACCGTTGTAGTGAAAAAACACAGTGGAACTTACATACACCGTTAATGGAAGAAGAAGTTTTGGGGACTGAACAGTGACACAATGTGGAGTCTCCAGTAGGGTGGCGTCCTACCATGGCCTAGCGAATGAGCGCGTTTCTGCTAGTGTGTGTGTATATATATATATATATATATATATATATATATATATATATATATATATATATATATATATATATATATATATATATATATATATATATATATATATATATATATCTCTCTCTCAACGACCTCACCAGCCTGGGCTCGTACCCTCGACCTATTGCATATGACCAGGGAACGCTACCACCATGCCACAAGGACACTAAAAGCAATCCTAGACTTCGATATATTTTACACAGTCCGTTCATCGAGCTGATGGCGCCGTGAACCTCCAATGGGATTGCCCGTGTCACACGCAAAAGGTCGAGGGTTCGAGTCCTGGCTGGTGAGGTCATTGATTATATGTTGAAAGTCTGCGTGATATATATATATATATATATATATATATATATATATATATATATATATATATATATATATATATATATATATATATATATATATATATATATATATATATATATATATTTCATACCAGCTGGATTTGGTAAAATGCTACTGACATCCACATTATTATTACATTTTCGCCCCGATGTGGGTCAGTGACCTGTGTCCGGGTGGGCTAATCCCCATAAAAAAAAAAGCAAGCAAGCAGCACGGGCAGTTCCCAATGAGAGGTTCACGGCGCCATCAGCTCGATGAACAGGCTTTGTGTGAACTATAACATAGTCTAGAACTGCTTTTAGTTCCCTTGTGGGATGGTCGCAGGGCCGGATTCAGGAGTGGGCAAAGTGGGCAGCTGCCCAGGGGCCTCCACATGGGAAGTAGTAGCTATATCAGGGCTGGTCGACTTGAAACCGCATGAATGACTCCAGTCATGTCTCACTTTTGTGTGTGTGTTGGAAATTTGTACACTATCAATAAATACACAGTTAATTAAAAATTTCTCAATGTTTTAATTTCCTCAATATAACTGCATATGGCTTCAAAATTCTCCAAAGAAGTGTTCAAATTTCAAAATTTTCCCGGGGGGCTTACAGCGCCCCGGAACTCCCAGATGTTTAGGCTCGCTTCACTCGCCACCCCACCCTCTTGAGTAGTTATAATGAGGGGGGCCTCTACAAAGAGGCTGCCCATGGGCCTCCACAGGTCTAAATCCGGCACTGCTCGTCATGGCTAGTCTGTGCAGGTCAGAGTTGGCGGTACAGTGTGTGTGTGTGAGAAAAGTCTTTCAATACTGTTGGTAAATTCGATCTGATGTTCGGGCATCAAAATGATCTAATTGCGGTAGTACTTGGAACTTGTGGCTATCCCCCAAGGACAAGCCACTCGTACTGGCAGACTCGACACTCACTCGACTAGTTTTACTAACAACAAAGACAGTTAAAGCTTTCAACATCACTTAATGGATGTTCCAACTATAATCAGATATCTAAGTTGCCTTAACATCTACCACCACTGTTGCAATTTCAAATTCTGTGTCGTTATATTAAAGGCCCGTCCACACGATCGAGCAGTGCCCGGCGGGCACGCGCTTAATGCCGAGTGCCCGTGCCCGTCGTCGAGCGAAATCACGGTCAGCCTGCCTGGCGGTATATAAGTATTGCAAATGTGATACGTATATGTTCCCAGCTCATTGTATAACCAAATAAGCTTATGCAATGTACATTATTGGCGTGACAATAAATGGGAGATTGTTTATATAATGAGGACATTCGTGTGTGTTCTTCGTTCCTGCTGCTCTCGTCCCATAGCTTCCTGTCTATGTATATCATAATTCTAACATGAATGTTTATGTACTACAAATCTCACCTGCAAGTATTCTCCCTCGAGTACTTCATACATGGCTTGACAAGTTGCAGGTATTATGCGAGACAAACTTTGTTTAGATATCCTCGTGACGTGTAGGTCACCCAGTTGAAAGATATACGAGCGTTACCTCTACAGATATACTCTCCCTCATATTGGTAACCTGGGTTTTTTTATATATGGTTCTACTTTCGCTAAGTTAGTGAAAGGTGTTGGAGTCCATTCTCATGTAATTGGTGATGTCTCGCTCATGTCCATCTTGCAGTTCACGTAAAATCGTGGCATGACTTCCCAATACTTTTTTCGACCTAACCTTTTCTGCATTTGGTTCTTTTTGCACATAGCAGCAATTATTATAGTACACAACAATATGATTTTCGCTTTTAACTGTCCGGCGATTGTACAGCACTGCTCGATCGTGTGGACAGGGCTTTAGGAACAACGAAGTCTCGGGTGCACTCTAAGATGGATAGAAAACAGAGGACTCACAGACGTCCTGAGAAATCGGACGCCTGACTCGTTAAAGAAGGCATAGCTACATGTTAACCCACAAACCAGCCTCCGCTTTTATTCTCCTTCTGTACTTCCCAATTAACTATACCTTGCCCTAAGTATCCTCGTTCACGGCTCTCTTATCTCTGTGTTCTGAGCGTAACTAACATGCACAACCGTGGTCATTACCCACTTTGTTTTTTTTTAATGCAATTTTTCCTCAATTTCAAAGCTTTTCCCATGTTAAACAAGTAAAAGGCAGTTTTTTAGATTAAAATATTCTAATAATATACATTGCGGCGGAACAGCAATAGAAGAAGAAGAAGTGTTTTGGAATTGTCCAAACTACAGACTCCAAATCTTAAATTCACTACATGACCACAGACCTCTAATTTCGACTGAACATTGAAAGACTTCGGGTCAATAGATGTAGGTTAACATTACACCTGGAGGAAAATGCTTACTAAAGCCTAAGGAATGATATTCCTTTAACACATAACATCTAGCCAGTATGGGAAGGATCGTCGTGTCTCCGTCAGGGGGACTTGGAGTGGTGGTCCAGCAGGCGTCAAGGAAGTGTTTTTTCGAGGGGGGGGGGGGGGGGTACGGATATATGTTACCTTAAACCTGCTACATCGGGCGTTTGGTGATAAACTTCCCAGACCGCCACGCTGACCCGATTATGGTCGGGCCGGATGCCGACGCCGTGCCGGTCATTACTGGGATCTTACGTCATATGAACCGAGGAATTATCAGAAAGACACAACGGGGCGAGAGGTGCTATTATTAGCCTTTACGACGAGGGTACACGCAACGCTCGAATAACTCCGCAGAATGGGGCGGGCGAACCCTCGGGCATCGCGATGGGTTACCCGCCGCTAAACGACGGGCGACGCGCCGATTAAAATCTTATTTTGACGTTAAACCGATACCATTTACGTATCAATAATATTTGACAGATCCCATTTAGACCGATATATTGTATATTGCTGTAGCCGTTCACTCTAATAACTACTATTTGCTCGGTCACTCCTCAAAAATCAGACGTGTCGTCGACGACTACATTGTGCATCTCGGTACGAATGAAACCGTCACTACGACGCGGTGG
Source organism: Homarus americanus (assembly GCF_018991925.1). Classification (NCBI taxonomy): domain Eukaryota; kingdom Metazoa; phylum Arthropoda; class Malacostraca; order Decapoda; family Nephropidae; genus Homarus; species Homarus americanus. The sequence goes on along the minus strand of NW_024757326.1, from coordinate 7,655 downwards.
CGAAACGTATGCCCCGAGGTCCGTCTCAGTCTCGCTCGCGACGTTCCAAAACTCTTCCGTTTAATGTATATTCCGATATTATTGTAATCTTCGGTTGGGGCCTCGCTTCTAACCGGCACGATACATACATTAATATAGCTTAATGAATTTCTTGTTATAGTAAAGCATATACAGTACGGTTGTATGTCACACGAGGACGACACCGTCGCTACCCGCCGTCTATGGCTATTGCTCATATAGTGACCGGATGTACCTGTATCAACTTATGCTGATGCACTGGGGATCACAGCAAAGTATTTCATCTAGAGTTTCAAATTTTACCGCTAGAAAATTCAATCGATACTTTTTAGGGGACCGTACATAATTGGGGGGGAACTGTTTTCATTGTAGAAAACTATCTTGGCTTTTATAATGTGAGTCTATAGGAATATTGATTCGATTTACCATAGGTTTTTATAAGACACAGCACTCTTATAAACAGGGGAATGCCTGTACAACTTTCCTAACATTCAAAGTACCACAACAATATTAAATACAATACCACAGAGTACTTGAGGTCCAGTAAACTTTATGTCCAGCCAACTTCATTCTAGTTCACATCAGGTCCACTTTAGGCAGTGATGGAGAAAGTGCCTGAAAATATTACTTAAGATAAAGTACTGCACTGTTGATATGTAAAAATTTAAACTATGTACTGTAGTATTCTTCAAAACTATGCAAATAAAAGTTTAATTAACTCAACTGATTCATATAAGTAGAAAAAAGTATATAAAGTACCACAGCATTTGTAGAGTATCATAATTAATAAACAATGGCATTATGTTTTGAAAACGAAGCTTAAAGTTATTAATATACTGTAATGTACTTTAAAGAAACACGAAATAAACACACATTCAAAATTGGGTATGGGATGAAAAACGTGAATCTAGGCCATATTTTTGAAGTGTCGCGTACCGCCGACGCCAATGGGACGTGACTTTACACACAAACATTTACATAAATGCCCTCTTTTATAGGATTACTGTACAAGTGTACTGAAATACAAGTACTGGTTGTACCTCTCTGGTCCGGCAACCTCGGGACCCGACCGGTGCCGGACACTGGAAATTTCCGGACCGTGGAAATTCGCCCTCTTCCTGGATAGATAGTGACTTCTGTTTACACTTGGAAGCACTAGCACCACTTTCTCTGCTTCGTGGTCTCTTTGAAGACATATTGAAGGGTTAAATGTCGTACAGTAGCTTCTCAAATTTCGCGAGTTTTTAATTCGACGTTTTCTATTTGAACGCACAAAACAAAAACGCATTTAAAACTTTTGACGGCGGAAACTCGAATTTCGACGGGTTTGAACGGCCCGCCAACGTTCGGACGACGTGCACAATCGTGTAAACGGCGTTATTTCTCTTATGTACAAAAGATTCATTATTGTTTATTACTGAAAGTCTTTTTGATTGAATTAATGTTTGTGTGTGCAAAATGAGCAATACAATTCATTAATAATACGTTCAATATTAAAACGCGAGGAAATGAGACGGCACTGTTTTCATCGATTACAAAACCGGTGACTGACTGGTTCTACGTATAAAACTGAAGAAAATAAGACCCTGGTTGTAGCTGTAGTAAAATTAATATGGTTCTTTTAAGTAATGTTAATAAATGGAACAATAGAAGTAGCTAACAATAATGGTAAAGAAAAACAGATCGCGTATGTGAGTGCGCACACGTGAAAACATATCGTCATTACTTTACATAAGAATATGAAAGCAACACTTATTTACTGTTCATATATATTTGAATTAATGTTTCTGAATTTGTTTTTATTGAATTAATGTTTGTGTGTGCAAAATTAACAATACAATTTATTACTAATACAGTCGACCCTCATTAATTCGGACCCCTTTAATCTGGATATCGGACGAAATCTGAACTGTCCATATCAAATTTCTGGTTCTGGGATTGTCCCAGTTGCATTTGGGGTTGCAATTTCAAATTCTGTGTCACTACTAAGAAATAACAAAGTCCCTGGTGCACTCTAAGATTAAGAGAAAATGGACGACTCAGGAGTGCTGAAGTGAGAGAAAACGGACTCCTATGACGGGGCATTCAAATAAAGAGACATGGCTACATGTTTTGTGGACTAGCCACTGTACAGTATCCTTTTCATCACTTTGTTATAAACCTCGTTATGCCTATGTGTTTCTGATAATTACCATAACATTATATATTTATATATTTAGCGGTTGTACAAACACAAGGCCTCACACATGCCATTCAGACTGACAGACTTGACAAGTTTTACCAACCATAAAGACACTTGAAGCTTTAAACATGACTCACAATGGATCTTGAATATTCCAACTGTAATCATACATACCTAAGTTGCCTCAACAATTGCAACCCCAGTTGCATTATCAAATTCTGTGTCACTACTAAGATATAACAGTCTCTGGTGCACTCTAAGATTAAGAGAAAACGGACGACTCGGGAGTGCTGAAGTGAGAGAAAACGGACTCCTATGACGGGGCACTCAAATGAACATAAACACAGTTGTATAATGCAATATTAACCCCTAAATCGGTTAATTCGGACAATCGGCTAAAACGGACACCCTTCCCCCCCTATTAGTCCGTTTTAACGAGGGTCGACTGTACGTGGAATATTAAAACGCACGACGAGACGGCTGCCGGCATTGTTTTTGTTAAAGCTTACAAAACCAGTGACTGATTGGTTCTACATATAAAAGTGAAGAAAATAAGACCCTGATTGTAGCTGTAGTAAAATTAATGTAAAAAAATTAATATGGTTGTTTGAAGTAATGTTATTTAATGTTAATAAATGGAACAATATAAGTAGCTAACCATCAATGGTAAAAAAAAAAGTGAATGCGCGTATGTAAGTGCGTACACGTGAAAACATATCGTCGTTACTCTGCTTAAGAATATGAAAGCAACACTTATTTACTGCTAGAATATATATTGAAGGGTTAAATGTTGTACTCTGTATAGACAAGCAGAGAGAGAGAGCTGCCGGATGTAAACAAACCTTAATTTCCCCCGGCTTTGTTGTTGTTGTTTTTTTACGGGGATTAGCCCACCCGGGCATAAGTCACTGACCCACATTGGGGCCTGAGGGGCAAAAATTTAATACTCCTGTAATAATAATAATAATAATAATAATAATAATAATAATAATAATAATAATTCAGATAAAAAAACAAAAAAAATCAAGCTGCCAATCTACCTATTGGACAAACTAAAATCGTTCCGGACCACAGAATGCCGGACTAGAGAGGTACAACCTGTACTCTAATACACTCGGCTTGTACACCCAATGACACGACGTGAAGTAACGACGTCGGTATTACCTCCCAGGAGCGTTTCTCCGTTTGCCATAAACGGCGTCGTATGCGAGACCGGACGGGTCTGTATGGTCGAGTCTCCACTTGTCATACCGAGATGTGTTGTTGGTCCTTGAAGCTTCCTGGAAATGTGACCAATAGCTGTATAATACACAACACTGTAAAACTATTATATTATAGGCAGGGATTATCTGACCAGTACTCGGCACAATAACCGCCGGTTACTTGACAGAGATCTAAAATAAAACTAAATCCTTTTGTCAACAGAAATTATACAATTAAATAATACCATAATGTAATGACTTGTTTAATGCCCCCAACCATCCCATTAAAATCCCCGCAGGTCCCGGTCAAATAGCCGACGGTTATTTGGCCCAGAATCCGGGTCAAATAACAACTTCGTATTAAAAATAAACATTACTTATTAGTTTAACACCACATGGAGAAACCGATTACTCAAATAGGTTACGTTAGGTTGAAATTATCTTTTTCCAATGGTTTTTATGGATATTTTGAATGATTATGACTTTCGGAAAATAGGTGCACGGCCAAAATGATAATTTTACCAGTTTTTATTTGGATTTTTTCTAATAAATAAATATGATCTTCATTTCCTTACACTAACAAAAACAATGAATCTTCCAAAGTGAGTTAGACTTTCAACATGAAGGGTTAAAAATCAACATTGAAAACCCTACCTAACCTAATTTAAACTACCTAACTTCTTGCGATGGTCGAGCAAAAATTTAATCGGCATACCCGGTTTCGTACAGTCCAATAGTGTTTACATTTCGTGGACGTGACCGACGTAGAACGAAACTGCGACGATGTTGACGGATTCTTATCGTGCTGCCGGGAGAAAGGCACAATTTTGCGGGATTTATTATTTAAATCTCTCTGCTGTGACCACTCAGAAGACAGTGCAAATCTATTGTGATATTTACGCAGGAGCAAAAACTTTTTTTTCTAGATATATTTAAGCCTCCCTCGTGACCTAAATGTTGAAGACGAGAACTGACTCACTGACAAAACATTAAAACACAAAAACAAAACATTAAAGAAATAACTTTTTCTGTTATCATTAGTTAAATACAGCTACTCCTCGACATATGACCGCCTCGGTCGTACCAGAATTTTGTCAAATTACCTATTTTTGAGTACCGACGTTAGTGATTGCGCCGTGTACCGACAAATTTTTTGTTTGTAATTCCCTTTAAAATGGCTGGCAAGCGTAAGAGTGAGAGTTCTCGTGGTGCCGAGAAGAGAGAGAGACACCCGTTTTAGATTTTCTATGTACAGTATTATTTTCGACTTGCGACCCGGTCACCGGTCCCTAACCCCGTCATAAGTCGGGGACCGACTATACCGTAATGTGCTGGGTATATACAGTATAGCTCTGCTGTATATCATTATCTACAAGAGTTAAGTTGGACTCGCGAACGAGCCTCGGGTACTCGACTCGTCTGTCTGTCTGTCGAGAAGCTCCTGTATTGGTTTATAATTGACGTGTACGGTCACCCCAAAATAATATCTTTAGCCACGGGGTCGACGTGATTCGAGGCTATTCGACCAATGTTACACGACCTGTTTCTAACTCTACGTCTACACCTTTGAGCACGAATGAGTATACGTATGTTTTTGAGAGATGCGAATCCTCCGAGGCTTCCGATCGCAAGTTACGCGAATTGAGATTGCGTGTCGTAAATGGACGCCGACGCCGTGCCAGTCATTAATGGGATCTTACGTCAAACGAACCGAGGAATTATCGGAAAGACGCAATGGGGCGAGCGAACCCGCGGTATCGCGATGGGTCAGCCACCACGAAACGACCGGCGACGCGCCGATTTAAATTCTTATTGTGACGTTAAACCGATACCATTTACGAATCAATAATATTTGGCAGATCCCAATTAGACCGATATATTGTAATATTGCTGTAGCTGTTCACTCTAATATCAAATACTATTTCCTTGGTCACCTCTCATAAATCATACGTGTCGTCGACGACTATATTCTGCAACTCGGTACGAATGAAACCGTCACTACGACACGGTGGTGAAATGTCCGCCTCGAGGTCCGTCTCGGTTGTGACGTTCCATAACTCTTTCATTTAACGTATATTTTGATATTATTGTAATCCTCGGTTGAGGCCTTGTTTCTACCCAGCACGATACATACATTAATATAGCTTAATGAATTTCTTGTTATAGTAAAGCATATACAGTTGTATGTCACACGAGGATGACTCCCTCGCTACCCGCCGTCTATAGCTGTTGCCGATATAGTGAGCGGGTGTACCAACTTATGCTGACGCAATGGGGATCACATCAATGTATTTCATCTAGAGTTTCAAATTTTACCGCAAGAAAATCTATCAATAGTTTTTGGGGGACAGTACATAATTTGGTGGGAACTTTTTTTCATTGTAGAAAAGTATCTTGGCTTTTATAATGCGCGTCTATAGGAATTTTGATTCGATTTAATATAGGTTTTTAAGGCATAATACTCTTATAAACTGGGGAATGCCTGTAGAACTTTCCTAACATTCAAATTACCACAACAATATTAAATACAATACCACAGAGTACTTGAGGTCCAGCCAACTTCATTCTAGTTCACATCAGGTCCAAAGGTTCAGGGTCCACTTTAGGCAGTGATGGAGAAAGTGCCTGAAAATATTACTTAAGATAAAGTACTGCACTGTTGATATGTGAAAATTTAAACTATGTACTGTAGTCTTCTTCAACACTATGCAAATAAAAGTTTAATTAGCTCAACTGAATCATACAAGTAGAAAAAGTAGCACAGTATTTGTAGAGTATCATAATTAATAACAATGAAATTAGGCTTTAAAAACGAAGTTAAAAGTTATTAATATATTATACTGTACTGTACTTTAAAGAAAAACAAAATAAACACACATTCAAAATTTGGTATGGGATGGAAAACGTGAATCTGGGCAACATTTTTGACGTGTCGTGTACCACCGACACCAATGGGACGTGACTTTAGACACAAACATTTACGTAAATGTCCACTTTTATAGGATCACTGTACAAGTGCACTTAAATACAAGTACTCTAATGCACTCGACTCGTACACCCGACGACACGACGTGAAGTGAAGACGTCGGTCTCGCCTCCCACGGGTCGGCGGCGTTTCTCCGTTAACGGAGTCTGAGCTTGCCATGGAGATGTGTTGTTGGTCCTTGAAGCTTCCTGGAAATGTGACCAATAGCTATACTATAATACACAACACTGTAAAACTATTATATTATAGGCAGGGGTTATTTGCAGGGCTGTGGAGTCGGAGTCGAGGAGATTTCGGCTTGTGGAGTCGGAGTCGGTAAAATTGTCCAGACTCCGACTCCGACTGAAGCTATTCTGTTCCTAAGAACAAATATATGAACTCAGGCATATTCATTGCAGTGATTCAACTGATCCCACTAATTTTCTTAAATTATTAAAAGAATTTATTTCCATTTTATAAGCATTATTATGAATTTATTGTAGCAGGCACAGTATAGCACTATAATTTTGGACGATAGTCTCTTCTTTACCATTTGAAATTTTGAATTATATCAAATTTTGTTTCGTTGAAAACTGCACAGAGGCTCTCAGCTGCAAAATAATTAGCTACAACCTGTTTTTGGTGAGATTAAGGCAAATTTAATTTGATAACTTAATCATGTAAGGTTTATCCATTTTCCTTAATAAGGTATTCATTTCTTTAATGTACATAAATATATAACTTTACTTTAAAAGGAATTGTAGGATCATCATTTAGATCCACATCAGATTATGAGCTTAAACAAAATTCATATGCTGAGATCGAACTTTAGATATACATGTAAATGGTGTTTTCTAGTTAATATCTTGAATTCTTAATAAATTTATTTTTCTTTTGATTGAAACTTTGAAAGTCAAGCCTATCATCTTTTTGTAGTTCTTAAATATCGTCCAGATCATTAATAAAGCTGTAGCAGTATAGCCACGGTGTTTTACTTTTTACCTATGCAGGTTACAACATACAAATTACAATTAGGATGGTAGAAATAGTTGTTACAAATAGGCCAAGGAGTCGGAGTCGGAAGCATAAAAATTTGAGGAGTCGAAGGTTTTGTCTTCGACTCCACAGCCCTGGTACCTATACTGAAATTTTGAACAAAATCCATTTTTTGGCCGAAAATGACAAAAATTGTAAGTCTATAGCCTAAAAGGATTTTTGGCCAAAAATACGTTTTCTCTCTGAACTAAAATTTAATGTGCCCAACTATTTAAGTACATCCAGAATAATA
>NW_024757325.1:0-12509 GCF_018991925.1 Homarus americanus | reverse complement strand
GCTGCCGCTTAGGTGATCAGAGCAACGTTTTACCAAATGCAGCTTCGAAACACGAGGATCCATATATATTTCATTAGCCCAACAAAGCACGCGGACTTCTTCATATAATCAACACCTCACCCCACCAGGATTCAAACCCACAGTCTAATAATTGTGACCGGGGTATGCTACCTCTCGGCCACCAGGAAAATAAAAGCAGTCCTAGACTCTGTTATATTTCACACAAAGCCTGTTCAACGAGCTTATGGCGCCGTGAACCACTGTAGGGGACCACCCGTGCCGCTTAGGTGATCAGAGCAACGTTTTACCAAATGCAGCTTCGAAACACGAGGATTCAAATATATTTCATTAGCCCAATAAAGCACTCGGACTTCTAAATATAATCAACACCTCACCCGACCAGGATTCAAACCCACAGTCTAATAATTGTGACCGGGGTATGCTACCTCTCGGCCACCAGGAAAATAAAAGCAGTCCTAGACTCTACTATATTTCACAAAAAGCCTGTTCAACGACCTTATGGCGCCATGAACCTCTAATGGGGACCACCCGTTCCGCTTAGGTGATCAGATCAACGTTTTACCAAACCCGGCTTGGAAACACGAGGATCCATATATATTTCATTAGCCCAATAAAGCACTCGGACTTCTACATATAATCAACACCTCACCCCAACAGGATTCAAACCCACAATCTTATAATTGTGACCGGGGTATGCTACCTCTGGGCCACCAGGACAATAAAAGCAGTCCTAGACTCTACTATACTTCACACAAAGCCTGTTCAACGAGCTTATGGCACTGTGAACCACTATAGGGGACCACCCATGCCGCTTAGGTGATCAGAGCAACGTTTTACCAAATGCGGTTTCGAAACACGAGGATCCATATATATTTCATTAGCGCAATAAAGCACGCGGACTTCTACGTATAATCAACGCCTCACCCCACCAGGATTTGAAGCCACGATCTTCTAATTGTGACCAGGGAACGCTACCTCTGGCCCACCAGGACATTAAAAGCATTCCTAGACTCTGCTATATTTCACACAAAGCCTGTTCAACGAGCTTATGGCGCCGTGAACCTCTAATGGGGACCCCCCGTGCCGCTTAGGTGATCAGAGCAACGTTTTACCAAATGTGGCTTCGAAACCCGAGGATCCATATATATTTCATCAGACCATTAAAGCACGCGGACTTCTACATATAATCAATACCTCACCCCACCATGATTTGAACCCACAATCTTATAATTGTGACCGGGGGACGCTACCTCTGGGCCACCAGGACAATAAAAGCATTCCTAGACTCTGCTATATTTCACACAAAGCCTGTTCAAAGAGCTTATGGTGCCGTGAACCTCTAATGGGGACCCCCCGTGCCGCTTAGGTGATCAGAGCAACGTTTTACCAAATGTGGCTTCGAAACCCGAGGATCCATATATATTTCATTAGACCATTAAAGCACGCGGACTTCTACATATATTCAACACCTCACCCCACCATGATTTGAACCCACAATCTTATAATTGTGACCGGGGGACGCTACCTCTGGGCCACCAGGACAATAAAAGCAGTCCTAGACTCTGGTATTTTTCACACAAAGCCTGTTCAACGAGCTTATGGCGCCGTGAACCTCTAATGGGGACCACCCGTGCCGCTTAGGTGATCAGACCAACATTTTACCAAATGCGGCTTCGAAACAAGAAGGATGCATATATATTTCATTAGCCCAATAAAGCACGTGGACTTCTACATTTAACCAACACCTCACCCCACCAGGATTTGAACCCACGATCTTATAATTGTGACCGGGGAACGCTACCTATGGGCCACCAGGACAATAAAAGCAGTCCTGGACTCTGCTATGTTTCACACAAAGCCTGTTCAACGAGCTTATGGCGCCGTGAACCACCCATGCCCCTTAGGTGATCAGAGCAACGTTTTACCAAATGCGGCTTCGAAACACGAGGATCCATATATATTTCATTAGCCCAATAAAGCATGCGGACTTCTTCATATAATCAACACCTTACCCCACCAGGATTCGAACCAACGATCTTCTAATTGTGACGGGGGAACGCTACCTCTGGCCCACCAGGACACTAAAAGCATTCCTAGACTTTGCTATATTTCGCACAAAGCCTGTTCAACGAGCTTATGGCGCCGTGAACCTCTAATGGGGACCCCCCCCGTGCCGCTTAGGTTTTCAGAGCAACATTTTACCAAATGTGGCTTCGAAACCCGATGATCCATATATATTTCATTTGACCATTAAATCACGCGGACTTCTACATATAATCAACACCTCACCCCACCAGGATTTGAACCCACAATCTTATAATTGTGACCGGGGGACGCTAAATTTCTGGGCCACCAGGACAAAAGCAGTCCTAGACTCGCTATATTTCACACAAAGCCTGTTCAACGAGCTTATGGCGCCGTGAACCTCTAATGGGGACCACCCGTACGCTTTGCGATCAACGTACTTACTATATGGCTTCGAAACCCGAGGATCCATATATATTTCATTTGACCATTAAAGCACGCGGACTTCTACATATAATCAACACCTCACCCCACCAGGATTTGAACCCACGGTCTTATAATTGTGACCGCGGATTGCTACCTCTGGGCCACCAGGACAATAAAAGCCGTCCTAGACTCTGCTATATTTCACACAAAGCCTGTTCAACGAGCTTATGGCGCCGTGAACCTCTAATGGGAACACCCGTGCCGCTTAGGTGATCAGAGCAACGTTTTACCAAATACGGCTTCGAAACAGGAGGATCCATATATATTTCATTAGCCCAATAAAGCACGCGGACTTCTACATATAATCAACACCTCACCCCACCAGGATTTGAACCCACGATCTTATATGTTTCAAACAGTCCTAGACTCTTGGCGAGATTTCACACAAAGACTGTTCAACGAGCTTTTGGCGCCGTGAACCTCTAATGGGGACCACCCGTGCCGCTTTTAGGTGATCAGGAGCAACGTTTTACCAAATGCGCTTCTTGAAACACGCGATCCATATATATTTCATTAGCCCAATAAAGCACGCAGACTTCTACATATAATCAAAGCCTCACCCCACCAGGATTTGAAGCCACGATCTTATAATTTTGACCGGGGGACGCTACCTTTGGGCCACCAGGACAATAAAAGCATTCCTAGACTTTGCTATATTTCACACAAAGCCTGTTCAACGGGCTTATGGCACCGTGAACCTCTAATGGGGACCACCCGTGCCGCTTAGATGATCATAACAACGTTTTACCAAATGCGACTTCGAAACAGGAGGATCCATATATATTTCATTAGCCCAATAAAGCACGCGAACTTCTACATATAATCAACACCTCACCCCACCAGGATTTCAACCCACGATCTTATAATTGTGACCGGGGAAATTACCTCTGGGCCACCAGGACAATAAAAGCAGTCCTAGACTCTGCTATATTTCACACAAAGCCTGTTTAACGAGCTTATGGCGCCGTGAACCTCTCATGGGGACCACCCGTGCCGCTTGGGTGATCAGAGCAACGTTTTACCAAATGCGGCTTCGAAACACGAGGATCCATATATATTTCATTAGCCCAATAAAGCACTCGGACTTCTACATATAATCAACACCTCACCCCACCAGGATTCAAACCTACGATCTTATAATTGTGACCGGGATATTCTACCTCTGGGCCACCAGGACAATAAAAGCAGTCCTAGACTCTACTATATTTCACACAAAGACTGTTCAACGACCTTATGGCGCCATGAACCTCTACTGGGGACCACCCGTGTCGCTTAGGTGATCAGAGCAACATTTTACCAAATCCGGCTTGGAAACACGAGGATCCATATATATTTCATTAGCCCAATAAATCACTCGGACTTCTACATATAATCAACACCTCACCCTACCAGGATTCAAACCCACGATCTTATAATTGTGACTGGAAGCCACCCCAGCTACCAGGACAATAAAGCAGTCCTAGACTCTACTATATTTCACACAAAGCCTGTTCAACGACCTTATGGCGCCATGAACTCTAATGGGGACCACCAAAAGCGTTTAGGTGATCAGGGCAACGTTTTACCAAATCTGTCTGAAACACGAGGATCCAAATATATTTCATTAGCCCAATAAAGCACGTGCGTGACTTCAGCATATAATCAACACCTCACCCACTCAGGATTTGGAACTCACGAACTTATAAATCAGAACGCTACCTCTGGGCCACTAGACAATAAAAGCAGTCCTAGACTCTGCTATATTTCACACAAAGCCTGTTCAACGAGCTTATGGTGCTGTGAACCACTATAGGGGACCACCCGTGCCGCTTAGGTGATCAGAGCAACGTTTTACCAAATGCTGCTTCGAAACACGAGGATCCATATATATTTCATTAACCCAATAAATCACGCGGACTTCTACATATAATCAACGCCTCACCCCACCAGGATTTGAAGCCACGATCTTATAATTGTGACCGGGGTATGCTACCTCTGGGCCACCAGGACAATAAAAGCAGTCCTAGACTCTACTATATTTCACACAAAGCCTATTCAACGAGCTTATGGCGCTGTGAACCTCTAATGGGGACAACCCGTGCCGCTTAGGTGATCAGAGCAACGTTTTACCAAATGCAGCTTCGAAACACGAGGATCCATATATATTTCATTAGCCCAACAAAGCACGCGGACTTCTTCATATAATCAACACCTCACCCCACCAGGATTCGAACCCACGATCTTATAATTGTGACCGGGGTATGCTACCTCTGGGCCACCAGGACAATAAAAGCAGTCCTAGACTCTACTATATTTCACACAAAGCCTATTCAACGAGCTTATGGCGCCGTGAACCACTATAGGGGACCACCCGTGCCGCTTAGGTGATCAGAGCAACGTTTTACCAAATGCGGCTTAGAAACACGAGGATTCAAATATATTTCATTCGCCCAATAAAGCACTCGGACTTCTAAATATAATCAACACCTCACCCCACCAGGATTCAAACCCACAGTCTTATAATTGTGACCGGGGTATGCTACCTCTCGGCCACCAGGAAAATAAAAGCAGTCCTAGACTCTACTATATTTCACAAAAAGCCTGTTCAACGACCTTATGGCGCCATGAACCTCTAATGGGGACCACCCGTCCCGTTTAGGTGATCAGATCAACGTTTTATCAAACCCGGCTTGGAAACACGAGGATCCATATATATTTCATTAGCCCAATAAAGCACTCGGACTTCTACATATAATCAACACATCAGCCCACCAGGATTCAAACCCACAATCTTATAATTGTGACCGGGGTATGCTACCTCTGGGCCACCAGGACAATAAAAGCAGTCCTAGACTCTACTATTTTTCACACAAAGCCTGTTCAACGAGCTTATGGCACTGTGAACCACTATAGGGGACCACCCATGCCGCTTAGGTGACCAGAGCAACGTTTTACCAAATGCGGTTTCGAAACACGAGGATCCATATATATTTCATTAGCGCAATAAAGCACGCGGACTTCTACGTATAATCAACGCCTCAACCCACCAGGATTTGAAGCCACGATCTTCTAATTGTGACCAGGGAACGCTACCTCTGGCCCACCAGGACATTAAAAGCATTCCTGGACTCTGCTATATTTCACACAAAGCCTGTTCAACGAGCTTATGGCGCCGTGAACCTCTAATGGGGACCCCCCGTGCCGCTTAGGTGATCAGAGCAACGTTTTACCAAATGTGGCTTCGAAACCCGAGGATCCATATATATTTCATTAGACCATTAAAGCCTGCGGACTTCTACATATAATCAACACCTCACCCCACCATGATTTGAACCCACAATCTTATAATTGTGACAGGGGGACGCTACCTCTGGGCCACCAGGACAATAAAAGCATTCCTAGACTCTGCTATGTTTCACACAAAGCCTGTTCAACGAGCTTATGGTGACGTGAACCTCTAATGGGGACCCCCCGTGCCGCTTATGTGATCAGCGCAACGTTTTACCAAATGTGGCTTCGAAACCCGAGGATCCATATATATTTCATTAGACCATTAAAGCACGCGGACTTCTACATATAATCAACACCTCACCCCACCATGATTTGAACCCACAATCTTATAATTATGACCGGGGGACGCTACCTCTGGGCCACCAGGACAATAAAAGCAGTCCTAGACTCTGGTATATTTCACACAAAGCCTGTTCAACGAGATTGTGGCGCCGTGAACCTCTAATGGGGACCACCCGTGCCGCTTAGGTGATCAGACCAACATTTTACCAAATGCGGCTTCGAAACAAGAAGGATTCATATATATTTCATTAGCCCAATAAAGCACGCAGACTTCTACATTTAATCAACACCTCATCCCACAAGGATTTGAACCTACGATCTTATAATTGTGACCGGGGAACGCTACCTCTGTGCCACCAGGACAATAAAAGCAGTCCTTGATTCTGCTATATTTCACACAAAGCCTGTTCAACGAGCTTATGGCACTGTGAACCACTATAGGGGACCACCCATGCCGCTTAGGTGACCAGAGCAACGTTTTACCAAATGCGGTTTCGAAACACGAGGATCCATATATATTTCATTAGCGCAATAAAGCACGCGGACTTCTACGTATAATCAACGCCTCACCCCACCAGGATTTGAAGCCACGATCTTCTAATTGTGACCAGGGAACGCTACCTCTGGCCCACCAGGACAATAAAAGCAGTCCTAGACTCTGCTATATTTCACACAAAGCCTGTTCAACGAGCTTATGGCGCCGTGAACCTCTAATAGGGGACCACCCGTGCCGCTTAGGTGATCAGAGCAACGTTTAACCAAATGCTGCTTCGAAACCCGAGGATCCATATATGTTCGTGGCCCAATAAAGCCACAGCGGACTTCTACATATAATCAGCACCTCACCCCACCAGGATTTGAACCCACGATCTTATAATTGTGACCGGGGAACGCTACCTCTGGGCCACTAGGACAATAAAAACAGTCCTAGACTCTTCTATATTTCACACAAAGCCTGTTCAACGAGCTTATGGCACCGTGAACCTCTAATGGGGATCCCCGTGCCGCTTAGGTGATCAGAGCAACGTTTTACCAAAAGCGGCTTCGAAACCCGAGGATCCATATATTTTTCATTAGCCCAATAAAGCACGCGGACTTCTACATATAATCAACATCTCACCCCACCAGGCTTTGAACCCACGATCTTATAATTGTGACGGGGGAATGCTACCTCTGGGCCACCAGGACAATAAAAGCAGTCTTAGACTCTGCTATATTTCACACAAAGCCTGTTCAACGAGCTTGTGGCGCCCAGAACCTCTAATGGGGACCACCCGTGCCGCTTAGGTGATCAGAATAAACTTTTTACCAAATGCGGCTTCGAAACACGAGGATCCATATATATTTCATTAGCCCAATAAAGCACGCGGACTTCTACATATAATCAACACCTCACCCCACCAGGATTCGAACCCACGATCTTCTAATTGTGACCGGGGAACGCTACCTCTGGGCCACCAGGACACTAAAAGCAGTCCTAGACTCTCCTATATTTCACACAAAGCCTGTTGAACGAGCTTTTGGCGCCGTGAACCTCTAATGGGGACCACCCGTGCCGCTGAGGTGATCAGAGCAACTTTTACCAAATGCGGCTTCGAAACACGAGGATCCATATATATTTCATTAGACCATTAAAGCACGCGGACTTCTACATATAATCAACACCTCACCCCTCCAAGATTTGAACCCACAATCTTATAATTGTGACCGGGAGACGCTACCTCTGGGCCACCAGGACAATAAAAGCAGTACTAGACTCTGCTATATTTCACACAAAGCCTGTTCAACGAGCTTATGGCGCCGTGAAACTCTAATGGGGACCACCCGTGCCGCTTAGGTGATCAGAGCAACGTTTTACCAAATGCTGCTTCGAAACACGAGGATGCATATATATTTCATTAGCCCAATAAAACCTGTAGGACTTCTACATTTAATCAACTTTCACTGCAAGAAGTTTGAACCCACGATCTTATAATTGTGACGAGGCAGCTACCTCTGGGCCACCAGGACAATAAAAGCATTCCTAGACTCTGCTATATTTCACAAAGCCTGTTCAACGAGCTTATGGCGCCGTAGACTATAATGGGGATCCCCATGGTGATCGAAACATTTTTTACCAAATGCGGCTTCGAAACACGAGGATCCATATATATTTCATTAGCCCAATAAAGCACGCGGACTTCTTCATATAATCAACACCTCACCACACCAGGATTCCAACCCACGATCTTCTAATTGTGACCGGGGAACGCTTCCTCTGGGCCACCAGGACAATAAAAGCAGTCGTACACTCTGCTATATTTCACACAAATCCTGTTCAACGAGCTTATGGCGCCGTGAACCTCTAATAGGGACCACCCATGCTGCATAGGTGATCAGAGCAACGTTTTACCAAATGCGGCTTCGAAAAACGAGGATCCAAATATATTTCATTATTAATAAAAAGCCTTGCCCGGACTTCTACATATAATCAACACCTCACCCCACCAGGATTCGAACCCACGATCTTCTAATTGTGACCGGGGAACGCTACCTCTGGGCCACCAGGACACTAAAAGCAGTCCTAGACTCTCCTATATTTCACACACAGCCTGTTGAACGAGCTTTTGACGCCGTGAACCTCTAATGGGGACCACCCGTGCCGCTGAGGTGATCAGAGCAACTTTTACCAAATGCGGCTTTGAAAAACGAGGATCCATATATATTTCATTAGCCCAATAAAGCACGCGGACTTCTACATATAATCAACACCTCACCCCACCAGGATTTGAACCCACGATCTTATAATTGTGACCGTGACGCCACCCCCCCACCAGGACCAAACTTACGGGGAACACCACCTGTGCCGCTTAGGTGATCAGAGAGCAACGTTTTACTAAAAGCTGCTTCAGAATAAGGAGGACTAGATCCATAACAATACTTAGCTAGCCCAATAAAGCAAGCAGACTCCCTACATATAATCAACACCTCACCCCACCAAGATTTGAACCCACGATCTTATAATTGTGACCGGGGAACGCTACCTCTGGGCCACCAGGAAAATAAAGCAGTCCTAGACTCTGGTATATTTCACACAAAGCCTGGTCAACAGCTTATGGCGCCGTGAACCTCTAATGGGGACCACCCGCACCCTTAGGTGATCAGAGCAACGTTTTACCAAATCCGCGTCAAAACACGAGGATCTCGCTATATATTTCTATTAGCCCAATAAAGCACGCGAACTTCTACATAATCAACACCTCACCCCACCAGGATTCAAAACCCACGATCTTATAATTGTGACCGGGGTATGCTATCTCTGGGCCACCAGGACAATAAAAGCAGTCCTAGACTCTACTATTTTTCACACAAAGACTGTTCAACGACCTTATGGCGCCATGAACCTCTAATGGGGACCACCCGTGCCGCTTAGGTGATCAGAGCAACATTTTACCAAATCCGGCTTGGAAACACGAGGATCCATATATATTAGGGTGTGTCATACGGAGGCGATTTTTTTTTTTGAGTTTGAAAAATCAGCCCATGGTGTTAATGATGTAGTTCTATGGGCAGAATCATGTGATATCTTCAGATTTGAAAAGTTTTCATTTTTTGCTAGGTAAATTTTAACTTGAAATCTTATGAAAATTCAGTATTTCCACCCTTTTACCAACACCACTAAATAGCTTATTTAAAGTAAAGTAAATGTATCAGGTTAATTTATTAGGATGAAAATGATCCAGAATAGTGAAACGAATGATCTTGACACATTTATTAAATTCAATATTCCTTTAGAAAACAAAATCATCAAATACAAAAACCGGTTTTACTACTACGACCCGGTGTTAGCGGCACGGGTGGTCCCCATTAGAGGTTCACGGTGCCATAAGCCCGTTGAACAGGCTTTGTGTGAAATATAGCAGAGTCTAGGACTACTTTTATTGTCCTGGTGGCCCAGAGGTAGCGTTCCCCGGTCACAATTATAAGATCGTGGGTTCAAATCCTGGTGGGGTGAGGTGTTGATTATATGTTGAAGTCCGCATGCTTTAATGGTCTAATGAAATATATATGGATCCTCGGGTTTCGAAGCCACATTTGGTAAAAAGTTGCTCTGATCACCTAAGCGGCACGGGGGGTCGCCATTAGAGGTTCACGGCGCCATAAGCTCGTTGAACAGGCTTTATGTGAAATATACCAGAGTCTAGGACTGCTTTTATTGTCCTGGTGGCCCAGAGGTAGCATTCCCCGGTCACAATTATAAGATCGTGGGTTCAAATCCTGGTGGGGTTAGGTGTTGATTATATGTAAAAGTCTGCTTGCTTTATTGGGCAAATGAAATATTTATGGATCCTCCTTGTTTCGAAGCCGCATTTGTTAAAACGTTCCTCTGATCACCTAAGCGGCACGGGTGGTCCCCATTAGAGGTTCACGGTGCCATAAGCTTGTTGAAGAGGCTTTGTGTGAAATATAGCAGAGTCTAGGACTGCTTTTATTGTCCTGGTGGCCCAGAGGTAGCGTTCCCCGGTCACAATTATAAGATCGTGGGTTCAAATCCTGGTGGGGTGAGGTGTTGATTATATGTTGAAGTCCGCGTGCTTTAATGGTCTAATGAAATATATATGGATCCTCGGGTTTCGAAGCCACATTTGGTAAAACGTTGCTCTGATCACCTAAGCGGCACGGGGGTCCCCATTAGAGGTTCACGGCGCCATAAGCTCGTTGAACAGACTTTGTGTGAAATATACCAGAGTCTAGGACTGCTTTTATTGTCCTGGTGGCCCAGAGGTAGCATTCCCCGGTCACAATTATAAGATCGTGGGTTCAAATCCTGGTGGGGTGAGGTGTTGATTATATGTAAAAGTCTGCTTGCTTTATTGGGACAATGAAATATTTATGGATCCTCCTTGTTTCGAAGCCGCATTTGGTAAAACGTTCCTCTGATCACCTAAGCGGCACGGGTGGTCCCCATTAGAGGTTCACGGTGCCATAAGCTCGTTGAACAGGCTTTGTGTGAAATATAGCAGAGTCTAGGACTACTTTTATTGTCCTGGTGGCCCAGAGGTAGCGTTCCCCGGTCACAATTATAAGATCGTGGGTTCAAATCCTGGTGGGTGAGGTGTTGATTATATGTTGAAGTCCGCATGCTTTAATGGTCTAATGAAATATATATGGATCCTCGGGTTTCGAAGCCACATTTGGTAAAACGTTGCTCTGATCACCTAAGCGGCACGGGGGTCCCCATTAGAGTTCACAGCGCCATAAGCTCGTTGAACAGGCTTTGTGTGAAATATAGCAGAGTCTAGGACTGCTTTTATTGTCTGGTGGCCCAAGAGGTAGCATTCGGTCACAATTATAGATCATTGAGTTCAAATCACCAATTGGAATTTGAGGTGTTGATTATATGTTGAAGTCAGCGTGCTTTAATGGTCTAATGAAATATATATGGATCCTCCTTGTTTTGAGAAGCCATTTGGTAAAACGTTGCTCTGATCACTAAGCGGCCGCAGGGGGTCCCCATTAGGGTTCACGGCGCCATAAGCTCGTTGAACAGGCTTTGTGTGAAATATAGCAAGAGTCTAGGAATGCTTTTAGTAGTGTCCTGGTGGGCCAGAGGTAGCGTTCCTGGTCTGCAATTGAAAATCGTTGGTTCGAGTCCTGGTGGGGTGAGGTGTTGATTATATGAAGAAGTTGGCGTGCTTTATTGGGCTAATGAAATATATATGGATCCTCGTGTTTCGAAGCCGCATTTGGTAAAACGTTGCTCTGATCACCTAAGCGGCATGGGTGGTCCCCATTAGAGGTTCACTGCGCCATAAGCTCGTTGAACAGGCTTTGTGTGAAATATAGCAGAGTCTAGGACTGCTTTTATTGTCCTGGTGGCCCAGAGGTAGCGTTCCCCGGTCACAATTATAAGATCGTGGGTTCAAATCCTGGTGGGGTGAGGTGTTGATTATATGTTGAAGTCCGCGTGCTTTAATGGTCTAATGAAATATATATGGATCCTCGGTTTTCGAAGCCACATTTGGTAAAACGTTGCTCTGATCACCTAAGCGGCACGGGGGGTCCCCATTAGAGGTTCACGGCGACATAAGCTCGTTGAACAGGCTTTGTGTGAAATATAGCAAAGTCTAGGAATGCTTTTAGTGTCCTGGTGGGCCAGAGGTAGCGTTCCCCGATCACAATTAGAAGATCGTTGGGTCGAGTCCTGGTGGGGTGAGGTGTTGATTATATGAAGAAGTTGGCGTGCTTTATTGGGCTAATGAAATATATATGGATCCTCGTGTTTCGAAGCCGCATTTGGTAAAACGTTGCTCTGATCACCTAAGCGGCACGGTTGGTCCCCTATAGTGGTTCACGGCGCCATAAGCTCGTTGAACACGCTTTGTGTGAAATATAACAGAGTCTAGGACTGCTTTTATTGTCCTGGTGGCCCAGAGGTAGCATTC
>NW_024757324.1:0-21311 GCF_018991925.1 Homarus americanus | reverse complement strand
GAAGTGAGGTGTAGTGAAGATTTTGAAGTGAGATGTAGTGAAGATTGTGTAGTGAGATGTAGTGAAGATTGTGAAGTGAGATGTAGTGAAGATTGTGAAGTGAGATGTAGTGAAGATTGTGAAGTGAGATGTGGTGAAGATTATGAAGTGAGATGTAGTGAAGATTGTGAAGTGAGATGTAGTGAAGATTGTGAAGTGAGATGTAGTGAAGATTGTGAAGCAAGAAGTGGTAAAGATTGTGAAGTAAGATGTGGTAAAGATTGTGAAGTGAGATGTAGTGAAGATTGTGAAGTGAGATGTAGTGAAAATTGTGAAGTGAGATGTAGTGAAGATTGTGAAGTGAGATGTAGTGAAGATTGTGAAGTGAGATGTAGTGAAGATTGTGGAGTGAGATGTAGTGAAGATTGTGAAGTGAGATGTAGTGAAGATTGTGAAGTAAGATTATAAAGTAAACTGTAGTAATTGAGGTTAAACGAACGCGGGTTATTCTGTAGTGTATCCGTGTCTTGTTAACGTGGAACCAACATGGCGGTGGTTCTCAATATAGATACGTTATTTTGTCGGGAATTTCTGTCAAGACGAAATATGAATCAACCATATTTAGCCTAAATTAACCTAGCGGCTTTATTATATATTCTAAGGTGTTTAAGTTGGATAGATCAGATCAGGTTAGGTAAAGTCAGGTTGGGTTAGGTTAGGTTAGTTTTGTTAATTTTGCCAGTTAGAGGCTAGTTTATTGTGCCCCCCATACTCATCCTGTGAGCGGTAGTGCAAAGAGATTACAAAGTGGTGTTAGATGAGGTAGGTTGTTAAGTTAAGTTTCAATAGGTTAGGTTAGATTACGTCAGGTTGGATTAAGTTAAGTTAGGTTAGGTAGGTAATAAGTAGATAGGTTAGGTTAGATTACGTCAGGTTGGATTAAGTTAAGTTAGGTTAGGTAGGTAATAAGTAGATAGGTTACGGTCGGTAGGTGGGAAAGTTAGGTTTGATTAGGTTAGCTTATGTCAGACGGGGAGGTTAGGTTCGATTATGTCAGGTTAGGTTCGATTATGTCAGGTTAGGTTCGATTACGTCAGGTTAGGTTAGATTATGTCAGGTTAGGTTAGATTATGTCAGGTTAGGTTAGATTATGTCAGGTTAGGTTAGATTATGTCAGGTTAGGTTAGATTATGCCAGGTTAGGTTAGATTATGTCAGGTTAGGTTAGATTACGTCAGGTTAGGTTAGATTACGTCAGGTTAGGTTAGATTATGTCAGGTTAGGTTAGATTATATCAGGTTAGGTTAGATAATGTCATGTTAGGTTAGATTATGTCAGGTTTGGTTAGATTATGTCAGGTTAGGTAAGTAGGTGGAGGTGGGTAAAAAAGGTTAGGTTAGGTCGGCAGGTTTTAGTGTAGGAGCTTAAGTAATCCCGTAAAAATTTCATGTTGATTTTTGACACCATACATCGTAATAATCCTTATAAACTATGTTAAGGAACTGTGGTGTAATTTTTTCTGAACGGTTTATTATAAGTTTTATGCCATTAAAGAAGTTTTATCAAAGAGCGGCGTAATGAACCACAGACGTATTACCATTAACTCCTAAGTAACTTAAAACATGACTAATAACCTATGAACATGTAGTATTATATCATTACAATTTAACGTAATATATTATGAATGCTGTTATAATATCTTAAGTGTGTTACAAACATGGTTGCTCATATATGCCATCCTGTCTCTGGCATAGAAGAGATTGCAGTAAGTAAAATTAATTGCTAAAGACAAATACTGGAAATTAAACATATACTTATTACCATTATCTGAAAAGCTTAGAACCACCGTTTTATATTTATTAAAAGTTTGTAGTGTTATACATCATGTGTATACAAGTCACAAGTTATTATTTACGACATTGTTTCAGTCCTCGTCATCAGAGTCTTCTGTGTACAACAGATTCCTTCACCTTGTTTAGGCATTTCTCATCATCTGCTTGACAGTTACACATCTCGGTGCATGTCATGCTATTCTTTCTGATTCTTTCTGTATGAACATGACAATGATCCACATTTCCTGACGCCACATCCACATTTAACAAGTTCTGTGATTGCTTCTGGAGCTGGTGGTTGGTCTGATATTACTAGTATGAAACAGTCATTGTCAATCTTCCAGCCATGCTCTAATTGTGAAAGCATTTCACTGTCTGCATCACAAGACTACAGAAGAGCTTGATACCTTCCTCTCAATATATGATACTTTAGAGTTGCTGCAGTCGCTGGTAGTTCTCCAGCTTCTGCCTGCGTTATCTTGAAGAGATGCCATCTAAGTTTTGACAGTTTAGTGAAAGTCATTCGTGGACAGTCGAGCTTAAATACAAATTCCTCTAGACCATTATACTGTAAATGTCTGCTGGAGGGCATTTGGTCTACTCAGCATCTTGAATGCATCTAGGACTTTTGTGTTAGATTTCATCAAAGTGCTCCAACATGCTTTCTTTCCTTTGCCACAAATTTTCCAATGCAGTCAGATCCTGTGAAGGCATGGAAACCTGTAAGGCTCTCTGCCCAATGTGTCGTCGCTCACCAGTTCCTGTTATCATACTTGTATTTTCTCCAAGTTGAGGCTGCTTTAATATGCCAAACACATCAGTGTCTGGTGACTTGATATGTACAGTGCTGCCCTTCTGTGATGCATATACTGTATGTCCTGCTTAAGTTCTATAACTTGTGATAGCAATTTGATGGTTGAAGTCTTATTTGCTGCTTTCCACGACAGTAGATTAACCTTGAACAGCTTTTCCCAGATGCTCAATGGACCAACAACACGTTCCTTGACAAAATTTTCATAATTTTGTCTTCCAACTTCATATGCACATAGATTGTCATATTTGGCATTTTCTGGCATTACAGCTCCAGTTACCAAGTTTATAAGAGCATCATTTTCCTGGGATTACAGTCACCAATAACATTGTGTAGCTTCTGTACATCAGCATATTGACAGCTGACAATAGCTGTAGAGAGCTCATGGTATTCTGTTCTTTTGTAATCTTTATGAGTTTGATATTTTATGTAATGAATTTAATTTGAAAACCCAAATGGTAGTATATGATCTTTTATCACCTTAGACACTCTGTGCGTCATGCCTCTCAAGTGATTTTTTTCCTCTCTTACTTCTCTGGACAAATACGACCTTTATCCCATCAGAAAAAATATCACCATATTTTTTCTTAATCTACAGGTGCCAAGGTTTAAAATGACGGATGGTGTTAAAAATTAACCAGAAATTTTTACGTGACCACATATTGTCTTGTTGGGTTTCTGAGAGAACTTCACGGCTAAATAGCGCCTCTGTATTGATAGCCGGTACATGTCGTAATATCCACCGCTCATAGTTAAATCTTTATGTCCGTTTATTTTGTCCTAATTTAAGTATCAAAGAGTGTTTTCATTTTAAGTATCTTAAGTATCTTTTTTCCCCACTCCTAAGTATCTAAGTATGATTTATTTTCATTTATAAGTAACTAACCATATTTTTGTTTTCATTATAAAATGTGATTGATATAGACAACAGAAGTAAATATCAGCTGGAGGTCGTAAACGAAGTTGATGTGAAGTATTTTGACTCGCTGTTCCCACGAACTAATTGCTTCACTGGTTTATACCGAAGAAATAAAACCGCCAACGAACCATCCGATTCAAATGTGTCTTAGGCGATACAGGGTGTTTATGCGTCACTCTGATACCAAGAATGACTTTGTGTACTGTGGTGAAGCTGAGGGTAGGATAGGGTTGGGTTGGGTTGGGATGGGTTAGGATTACGCATGTGTAGGTATATTCTGTCGCATTTTATAGGTATCTTGCGTCTTTCTTTATTCCTTCTTTATCATGAGTATCTGTGCCTATTAATACACCACCTCGCAGGATAGTGGAAGAGGAATGGATAGTAACGATATAATATTCTTCTTACATATACCTTAGCTTGATTACAGGTAACATCAGGTAGAAGTTACATGACTCTTAAGAGTTTTCCTCGACTTGGCTGATTCAACTGTAAGACTTGCTGTATTTATCCTTATTAAAATCCTCCACCTGTAAGACCATCCACTTGTAAGACCCTCCACCTGTAAGACCCTCCACTTGTAAGTCCCTCCACCTGTAAGACCCTCCACTTGTAAGACCCTCCACCTGTAAGACCCTCCACTTGTAAGACTCTCCACTTGTAAAACCCTTTAGGGATTTGAAATACCTTCTCGTCTTGGCTCCACTAGTACTGTACACACCCTCTCTAGCCTTAGTTTACAGTAATGTTGAAGTATATAATGAAGACTCACAGCTCATGGGTTAGAAAAACAAAAGATGCTTGTTTTATTTATTTATTTATTTACTTATTTATTTATAGTTTATTTTAGAATCCCCGAAAGTTAGAACAAAATGGCTGACGGGACTCACAAGCGGGCGGTGTTTACAGTATGGACCAAGAATAAAAAAATAAATGAAAAATAAAATAAATAAATCGTAAATTGGTGCATTGTTTCTCCAGGGGTAATTATAGAAGTACAAATGTTCTCCAGCAGTGGGTAACGATCATAGTCACGTATAGAGCTTCCGACGCAGGTAGATTGATATAGATGCATTACCTTGAGTTAGTGGGTTACAGGGCTTCTTACACGATAATATTAAAGGTGTTTTTTCCTTCTGTTTGTGGCACTTGAGGTGTTTAGGTTAGGTTTAATTAAAATGGTTTAGTTATAATAGTTATATTACGATAAGTTAAGTTGAATTTAGAACTTTTTATTTGCATATATCGTGTTTTAGAAGGATTTGTTAGCTAATAAGTTTAATTTGGGTTTAATTTAGATCATTTGATTTTACAAGGTCGTATTATAATGACTGGGAACCATATAGAAACCTGTTAGAAGTAAATATTTCTACGGCAGTGAATGAGTAGGTCAATAAGTGGTGTATAGAGCTGTTGACGCAACTTAAACGGTATATACTGTACATTATATGTTATCAGAGCTTTCCTGTTGTACGTAACCGCCTCCGTTAAAGTGTCTTAGTGGCTCATGTGAAGATTAGCCTCTAGTTTATTTAACCTCAAGATTAACTACACTGGCACTGCCTGACCTGACCTGACCTGACCTGACCTGACCTGACCTGACTTGACCTGACCTACCCTACCCTACCCTACCCTACCCTACCCTACCCTACCCTACCCTAACCTAACCTAACTTAATCTAACTTAATCTAACCTAACTTAACTTCCCATGTAGCGTTAGGTTAATCATTAGTTGAAATAAGCTGGGAGGGTTAATCTTCATGTAATCTATCTTAATTAACAATTTTGGTCAGGTGAGGCCTTCTTTACCTTACTCGAGAGCAGGAGGAGGAGGACTTGCTAACGCCTACAGATCATCGTCAACCAAGGCAGATATTGAATACCTTTTGTTTACCTTCGTGGCTTAAGAACACATCTTAACACCATAAGACTATTCGCCTCAATGCAATAATACAGTAATTGATTATTGTATTCTAATAAAATTTACGGTGTATCTTTTGAACCAGATTTATTGTTTGACTTTTGTGAATGAGAAACTGGTTGAGGTGTATTGTGGTAAACATCCTTTAGAGCAGCTCTGTGTGTTCTTACGACCTCAAAGTAACACAAAAGGTAGCTAATATCTACCCTTGGTCAGTCACTTTATGTAGATGTCAATTGTGTCATTTTTCTAGACTTAGTGCCCCCTGGAGGAGAAAGTAAATACAATGTTGATTTATTTTGGTCACAACACACGCTAGTAGATTATTTTTTCCTATTTAACTAAATAATTAACACTATGTAGCTAACTAATTATATGACTCAAAGATGGTAACCAATATGGCGTCGATATTGTTCACATACTCTATGATAAATAGATGTATTGTCTGTTTAATTTTAGGGAAGAATTTAATTTATAAACTTTTGAGAATTTGGATGCAGGAGTTTTGTCTTTGCGTGTGTGTGTTTGTGTGTGGTGATGATGATGACGGATACTTTCCTCTGCAGTGAAAAAATATCTTGACAAGGCAAAGTTTAACTGTAAGCCGAAGGAACGTTTGTAATGTGACTTATTATGTGAAATTGTAACTTGAAATTCTTTGTGAAAAAATATTTCCCTATAAAGTTTGGTAGTAAATGAAGTATTACATCAAGGTGTAACTTGTAGTTCCTTGTGGAGTAAATTACCTAAGTGGACGATACAGCTACTCCAGGGTGTAAGACCTAGAGTAGAAAGTCTTAAGATCTTACCTGAGGTTGAAAGACTCTTATAGTGGAACGTCTTAGGTATTGAAACTTTAATTACAGTAAATAAAATATAATCTACCTAAACATTCCTTCACCTGGCGACAACTAATGATACAGGTGGTGTAATAGCTCTTTAAAATTCCTCCGTTTGATATAATAATGACCACACATGAACTTATAATGTGCAATATCTTGATAACACATTAGCTGCAACATTACACATAGTCCAGTGTATGTGTAGTGAGGGACATCTACCTAAATGAGTTACAGAATGTGGAGTTGAGGCAAAAAAATGTTGGGACATGTTTGAGATCATCAGTTGAGCCAAACGTTTATACTCAATATTGTTTTAATGGTATTTTAGAGCGACCGAAAAATGTAAACAAAATGGCCGGCTTGGCTCGGGGGATCCACGAGTCCTCTTATGAAGGATCGACAATAAATGAAAACAAATCAGATTAATTTAAACACATTTCCAAGAGTATTAGATCCTGTAAAGAGAGAAAATTAATACTTGATATTTGTAGCTTTTTTTTTTCGTCCGTTTTCGTCTTGGTTAAAACAATTGTGGTGGTGTTACCTGTTCCAAACGGTAGCAACAAGGAAATGGATCAAGACCTTAACACTCAAAGGTACACATGATGATTTGTTCCCAAGTCCGAGGATATACTTCACAAAACAGATGAACTTTAGGACACAATGATGGCGAACAAAATAACATCAACATTGCGTACAGCACATATCTTGCTTTGACTCTTAACTCTTGTAATTTTTCGTAATGTTAGTGAATGAAATTGAGATTCTGGGCATATTTTCCTGTTTTTCTTTCTAATCAAGTGTAAAGGAAGATGTACTGTTTATTGATGGATTTGGTGATGCCTTAATAGTGTATTAGTGTGTTAATATTACACAGGTTTGGTATAGTGGTGACGGTAATGTAGTGTAGTAAGATTTTAACACATGGAGGTGAATTTGTCTTTTATGTTGAGGATTTAAGAACATAAGAACATAAGAAAATAAGAAGTCTGCAATAGGCCGGTTGGCCTGTGCATGACAGCTCCTGTCGAGAGTTACTACCACTCTCTATCATCCATGAATCTATTTAGCCTCCTTTTGAAACTTTCCAGAGTTCCCGCACTTACTACAAAGTTGCTAAGCTTGTTCCACTCGTCCACCACCCTATTTGTGAACCAGTTTCTTCCTATCTCCCTCCTAAACCTAAACTTATCCAACTTGAATCCGTTACTCCGAGTCCTATCCTGCTCGGATATTATAAGAACTTTATCTATATCCCCTTTATTGATTCCTTTCACCCACTTAAATACTTCTATCATATCTCCCCGCACTCTTCGTCTTTCTAGGGAATGCAAGTTAAGTTTCTGTAACCTATCCTGATATGGAAGGTTTCTAAGTCCCGGAATCATTTTTGTCATTCTTCGCTGCACCGACTCTAGTGAATTTATATCCATTCTTTAATAGGGGCACCAGAACTGAACCGCATAATCGAGGTGCGGCCTGATTTGTTAAAGGGAAGATCTGGTGGACGGGGATAATTGTCTGGTTGTGATGGACACGGCTCACCTAACCTAACCCAATCTAACCTAACCCATCCCAACCTAACCCAACCTAACCCAACCCAACCTAACCTAACCCCTATATATGTGTGAGATAAGGTTCTGATTCAAGAACAAGATGCACAAGTTCGAATCCAAATTGAGCTGTAGGGTTTGTTGACTAATTCGGGGCTTCACATTCATAAAACTCTCAAATAGGATACGACTAAACCCGAAGCCCCATCTTCCGTCGGTCGGTCGTTGGTGTCAGGTCAAAGTTCAGTTTGTAGTTCACCTCCTGTGATATGTGTCATTTATCGAAACGAAACATGAGGTTAACGTGAAAACAAAACCCCGAAGCAACACGTATAAACAGGGTCGAGTTTTCATCGGATTTTACGTCATGAAATTTTCCATCTTGAGAGAGAGAGAGAGAGAGAGAGAGAGAGAGAGAGAGAGAGAGAGAGATTGATTGATTGATTCCGATGCTGAAATTAAAACTAAAATTTTATACTGTAATTGAGATAAATGCAGGTAAGGTTGGCGTATGGAATTATTGAAGGACGATCACAGAAATGTTTTACCTGTTTCCTGTGATGTAAGTCCAAAATGGTGTTAATTGTCATGGGTTTATACGTCCAAAATGTTCTTCATATCGTAGGGTTTTACATCCAAATATGCCATCCAAGTCCATATGTCCATTCATCCAGTTAGCTGTTTATCCATCCACCGATTCACCCACCTACCCATTTCTCATCCCATTCAGTCACCCATCTACCCATCTATCCTCCAATTCAGTCTCCCATCCATCCATCCATCCATCCATCCATCCATCCATCCATCCTTCCATCCATCACACGAGGAATAGAATGACCCACTTATAATTTTTCTCTTTCCTGCTGCACTAAGGATCAACCCAGAGTGGTATGGCTACCCTGAGTAAGTACACTCTGTATTCCTCCTTTACTCTATTGTGGGTGTAGGTGGTGGGTAGTGTGTGTTTGTGGGTGTAGAACGTGGATAGTAGGTTTGTTTGTGGGTGTAGGGCGTGGATAGTAGGTTTGTTTGTGGGTGTAGGGCGTGGATAGTAGGTTTGTTTGTGGGTGTAGGGCATGGATAGTAGGTTTGTATGTGGGTGTAGGGCGTGGATAGTAGGTTTGTTTGTGGGTGTGGGGCGTGGATAGTAGGTTTGTTTGTGGGTGTGGGACGTGGATAGTAGGTTTGTTTGTGGGTGTGGGGCGTGGATAGTAGGTTTGTTTGTGGGTGTAGGGCGTGGATAGTAGGTTTGTTTGTGGGTGTAGGGCGTGGATAGTAGGTTTGTTTGTGGTGTAGGGCATGGATAGTAGGTTTGTTTGTGGGTGTAGGGCGTGGATAGTAAGTTTGTTTGTGGGCGTAGGTGTGAGGCAGGTTTGTTTATGGGGCGTGGGATAGTATGTTTGCTTGTGCAGAGGATAGTATTTGTTTCAGGGTGAAAGTGGATACTAGGTTTGCTTGGTGTAAGTGGATAGTAGGTTTGTTTGTGGGTATAGGGCGTGGATAGTGGGTTTGTTTGTGGGTGTAGGGCGTGGATAGTAGGTGTGTTTGTGGGGTAGGTCCTGGATAGTAGGTTTGTTTGTGGGTGTAGGGCGTGGATAGTAGGTTTGTTTGGTGTGGGTGAAGTGTGATAGTAGGGTTTGTTTGTGGGTGTAAAGTGATTGTAGGTTTGTTTGTGGGTGTAGGCGTGAGAAAGTTTTTGTGTAGGAAGTGGAGGTAGGTTTGTTTGTAAGTAGGGCGACAGCAGGTTTGTTTGTGTAGGGGAAGTGGATAGTAGGTTCGTTTGTGGGTAGGCGTGGACAGGTAGGTTTTGTGTGTAGGGCGTGATGTAGGTTTGTCATAGGGTGCAGGGCGTGATAGTTGGTTTGTTTGTGGGTGTAAGTATATAGTTTGTTTGTGTGTAAAGTGATAGTAGGTTTGTTTGTGCAGGGCGGGATAGTAGGTTTGCTTGTGTGGGCATGGAGGTAGGTTTGTTTGTAGGGTGGATAGTAGGTTTGTTTGTGGTGTAGGGCGTGATAGTAGGTTTGTTTGTGGGTGTGGGGCGTGGATAGTAGGTTTGTTTGTGGGTGTGGGGCGTGGATAGTAGGTGTGTTTGTGGGTGTAGAGCGTGGATAGTAGGTATGTTTGTGGGTGTAGAGCGTGGATAGTAGGCATGTTTGTGGGTGTAGGGCGTGGATAGTAGGTATGTTTGTGGGTGTAGGGAGTGGATAGTAGGTTTGTTTGTGGGTGTTTGGGAGTGGATAGTAGGTATGTTTGTGGGTGTAGATACATACATTGTTAAGAGGAATAAATCAAAATGGGAAGAAGATTAAGATAAATATACTGATGATTAATGGTACAGGTGAGTTAATAAAATTGATATAAATAGATAAATACAGTAGATAGATAGATAGATAGATAGATACAGTAGATAGATAGATAGATAGTTGTATGATTTTGTATACCGCAAGAGTAACTAAATATTCCTGTACCTGTATTTTCTTTCAGTTACAAAATACACAGGATTATAAATATGAGTATGCACATTGCACATCAGGTGTTACAGTCAGTGGTAATATTTTGTAATACTCTTAAGTGATGAGGTAACAGAGGAAATAGACGGATACTAACGGAGAGTTTTTGTAGAATTAGACAGACATTCAGACAGTAAAATTTCTTCCGACAATACAAATTTTGACGGTGGAATTTATACACGAGAGTGTATGGATAATTATGATGAGCTGAATTATGACATCTACGTCTGATAATCCGTTGTTTAGAATGGATTATTATTATTTTTGTTGAGTTATTTAACAGTTCGAGAAAAGGTTTATTATGGTACAATGTCCTATTATCACACAAGGTCATAATTGAAGTAAAATAACCAATTATACTGTATTATTTTAGACAATACATAAGAACATAAGAACATAAGAATGGAGGAAACTGCAGCGGGCCTATTGGCCCATACTGGGCAGTCCCGTTTACACCCAACCCCTATTGCTCATATAAGCATCCAACCTATGTTTGAAGCTATTCAGCGTATTCGAGTTAATGATGATATTTGGTAACTTGTTCCATTCATCCACTACTCTGTTTCCAAACCAGTGTTTACCGATTTCACGCCTAAATCTAAATTTATCTAATTTATAACCATTGTTACGACTTCGCTCCTGGTTGGATAGTGTCGAGTACCTTGTATCGCTTCTACCTTTTGTTTAGCCCTGCTTCCTCCACTTATACACCTCTATCAGGTCGTCTCTCGCTCTACGTCTCAAGGAGTCTAAATTAAGAAGTTTTAACCTGTCTCTATACCAAGGTTCCTTAATGCCCGATTAGTCTTATTACCTCTCTGAATTTTTCCAAGGATTCTATATCCATTCTGTAATACGGTGACCAGAACTGAACTGCGTAATCCAGGTGTGGTCTCACAAGAGCAAGATACAGTTTTAGGATGACCTCGCTAGTCTTGTAACTAACACTCCTTTGTATGGACCCAAGTACATTATTAGCCTTGTTACGAGCAAAAACACATTGTTTACTTGGCTTAAGGTTCCTACTTATCATTACTCCTAAATCTCTCTCGCAGTCGGATTTCTCTATGGCATCGTTGTTCATCTGGCATCTGGTTTCCCTGTTTACATCTCCTATACTGAGTACTTTACATTTGTAGACGTTGAATTTCATCTGCCATTTTTCAGACCATGCGAAAAATTTGTTTAGATCTTCCTGTAGTTTTGCCGAGTCCTCGTCAGATTTGATAACACGTCCTATTTTAGTGTCATCAGCAAATTTACTTATGTTGCTGTCAATGCCGATATCTATGTCGTTTATGTATATAATAAATAATAGTGGTCCAAGTACTGAGCCTTGGGGAACTCCACTTGTGACGTTGCTCCAATGGGCCTTAGTGCCGTTAATGCTCACTCGCTGTTTCCTGTCCTGTAACCACGCCCTAATCCATTTAAGGATGTCACCTTTGATGCCATGAGCTTCTACCTTTCTAATTAGTCTTTCGTGGGGGACTCTGTCGAAGGCATTGCTAAAGTCGAGATAAACCACATCATAATTGTGCCCCTCGTCCACCGATTCGAAAACTGATGAAAAGAATGTTAATAGATTAGTTAGGCAAGAACGTCCGCTTATGAAGCCATGCTGGGAATCATTGATCAATCGGTGCTTCTCCAGGTGATTTCGAATAGAGTTTGAAATGATTGCTTCCAGTAATTTGCCTACTATTGATGTTAGACTGATTGGGCGGTAGTTAGAGGATAGTGATCTATCCCCCTTCTTGAAAATCGGTATTACATTCGCTATCCTCCAGGATTCTGGTACTAATCCTGTTTTTAATGACATGTTAAACAACTTTGGTAAGGGCATACTAAGCTCTTCCTTACATTCATTTAATACTCTGGCAAATATCTCATCGGGACCAGGTGACTTATTAGGCTTTAGTTTGTCTATTTGCTTACTAACATCGTTACTAGTCACTACTATCTCACTTAATTTGTTTTCTTCACTATCTTTGAATAGAGTCGGTGCCTCGGGTATTCCCTGGACATGCTGGATAATATACCATCTACTTAAGGAGGTGATGTAGGTAAGGTAGATTGATATTTTAACATTAATTTACTCAGTTTTTCTTAGTATCTGACTTTTTTTTTAGTTTTTTATTCTGACAATTTATAATGCAAGCAGCATTCACATGTTGTCAACCGCCCTCAAGTGTACAAGGAGTTTGGACTGTAACTGTACCGTCAATAAGTGGCTGTAACTGCACCGTCAATAAGTGGCTGTAACTGTACCGTCAATAAGTGGCTGTAACTGTACCGTCAATAAATGGCTGTAACTGTACCGTCAATAAGTGGCTCTGTATTCTGAACACGGGGATCTCTACAGTATAACCTACGAGTATAACTGTGGTGAAAGAACTGCTTCCCCGCATTATGTTGAGGAAGATTCGTATACAAACTTTTTGCCCTGACTTCGTAGTAAAAAAAATCTTAGGGAAAATATATTGAATTTATTTTTAATGTTTATTTATTTATTGTTGTCGTTGGTGTTTTTTTTTTTTACCGGGATGTGTGTTATATTCACGAAAATGGAGTCAAGACAAATGTTGGACACGTTGATGTGAAGTAACACAGTAAATGATGTTATTTGTGTTGCTGTGTTATTTATTTATTGTGTTTCTTATTCTGTTCTGTTTATTTTGTTTTATTTAGTTTTATTGTAGTAATTGTTATTCTTTTTTTTATTCTTACTTATTTTCATTTTACTGTTTATTCGTTTTCTTATTTTCATTTTATTGTTCAATAATTTTCCATTCATTCTTATTTATTTATCGCGTTGGTGTATTTCATTTATTTGCTATTCTCTTAGGTATTTCACATTTGCATTAATTAATCTTCAAATCATTGGTTGCTATTTTTATCATACTAGTTTAATGTTCACCTCAGCAGTCAACTGGCTTATGTCTAAACAATGTCTACCACTGTTTTAGCCAGACTTAGTTATGAGACTTGTAATTCAGTATCCATTACGTACCGTTTATCAGTGTAATTTGTGGTAATGGACTGCCCAATGTAATTATATATATTGTCTTACTGAAAAAAATGCGGTGTAACCAAGATTAAGTTTTATAGAGTTTGTATTTAAGGATTATTCTCCTATACTTCTCTTAGATTCTGAATATATTTTTGTTTTATTATTTCAGTGTATTGTAATGTGTAGTTAGTTACACTATAGATATATAATAATTGCTTTAAGTTTGGTTGGGAGTGTGGAAGGTGTTGTGGTGTGTGATGTACAGGTGTGTACAGGTGGTGGTTACACCTGACTTCGAGGCAGGTGTGTATAGGTGCCAGATACACCTATGGTTACAACACAGGTGTATCCGGCAGCAGTAGTAACAAAGGGGCTATATGGGCTCCGGCGGCCATGTCGTGACACCGGCCGGCAGAATCCCCCGGTGAAAAAGGGAAACAAGATGGCCGTCCCCATTCAATATGTAAACAACTCGACCTGAAATGTTGTTTATTGGACATTTTTCTCATTAGGGAGTCGAACCCTTGTTTTGAGTTGGTGTTCAACTACCGTGGCTGACGGCCATCACCTGTGATTCAACTGGTAGAAATAAGTGTAATAATAATAATAATAATAATAATAATAATAATAATAATAATAATAATAATAATAATAATAATAATTAACGGTTCATTGAAAGAGCTTGGCAGCCAGAAGGCTGAAAATATACAGTTACATATTTGGGGAATGGGTTTTGAATTACAAATAATATACAAGTAACATAAGTGATACAAATAAGATATATAATAACTAGATGGGGAAAAGCTCAAACTACAGTGCATTTCAACATAGTGACAGTGCAAGAAGTAGTATTTACTGGGAGTGAATACACTGGTTTATTACAAGTTATTGATAATTTTTACAATGGTTGGGACTGGGCTGTTCTTATAGCGATCAGTTCGTGCACTTATGGGCTGGATGCGGTTGTGGTGTCAAACAGCAATTCTCGGGCTAGGGATCTCAGGTGGTAGTAGGAGCCGGTGTCGAGGATGGTGTAGAAGCTTCTTAGCAAATTTGCAGATGTGGTCGTGGTGATGGTCAGTGAGAGTCGAAAGGGTCAGTGTGTTGAGCGCTTCTTGATATGTGGAGTAGGAAGGGGAGAGAATAATCTTGCATGCCCTCTTTTGCACTTTTACTAGGTGGGCATCTTATCAAATGAACCCCTGTCCTAATGGGCCCTAGTCCTAATGGGCCCCAGTCCTATTGGGTCCCAGTTTTAATGGGCCCCAATTCTAATTGGTCACATTTCCAATGGTTCTCAGTCCTAATGAGCCTCAGTCCAAAGATACCACAGGCCTAATGGTTCCAGTCTTAATAGACCTCAGTCTTAATGAGTCCCAATCCTGACGGCTCTCAATACTAATGGGCCTCAGTCCTAATAGTTTAAGGTTGGGACCCATTAAGACTGGCTTCTATTTACCTTACAAGCACTGTGTTCTACCGTGTCATCCCGTGTGTGTGTGATTTCCCGTGTCAGGTGGTATAATACGCAGGTGAGTGGCTGCCAGGTAGGGTGGGTGAGGGTGGGCACCTTGATGCAGGGGAAGGTGAGTTCCTGATGCTGATTCACACCAGTGTCATGATGAGGTAATCTTATCACCTTATTAGTGTACGATGAGTGGGTGGGCGTGGTGTGGAGGGGTGGGGGCGCGTAAAGGGTAGGCAGCAAGGGGCGTGGTGTATGGTGGGGGGAGGGTAAGGGGCGTGTAGGGGTAGCTAAGTGGGCGTGTTGAGTTGGGCAAGAGGGAGGCGCGGTGGGTGTAGGGGCGTGTATAGGAGGCGGGAAGTGGTGATGGCGCGCGCCACTAATCACTCTGACCTTACTGAACACAACCCATTATACAGCATAATTAGTGTTGCTTCCATCAGCCTCACACAGTCAAACACACTATTTATATTTTCTCTTCACATATATTTTATTTTATTCGTTTCAAGTGGGACTCGAATTTCAGCCTTGGAGTCGAAGAGGAATTTTTTTAGGAGAAGTTGAAAAGAAATCGTGTTTAGTTGAAGACGAATGTGTTCTTATATAAAAGTGAAGGAATTAACCAGACGTGTTTGATTGTTTGGGAGTCTCTATCTCTCACACTCGAGTCCAAGATGTCCCCCTTGAGGACAGTGTTCGTGTAGCGTCGTCAAACTCGCTCTTGGTTTTTATTCAGCAGGAAGAGCTACACCCGCCACCTGGTGTTGGCCGTGTCTGGTGACCATCATATTAACAAGGCCGCTCTCTCTCGTGCTTTGTCCACACGCCACCCCCCACCTCCATATTGTACCGTTTTGTCCTTTATTAACGGTGGTGTTACTACAGGCAGCGTGGTGTGGGGGGAGGGCCGCTGCTTCACATTGTTCAGTCTTTGACGTGTAACACAAAACGTGAGATGTTGTGGTCCTTCACTACCTCACAACACACACACATCTCCTGGTTACCACATGCTGTTGTTATTAAAGCTCCACCAATGAGTACGCGTCGCTGTCTCGTCCTTTGCTCCGCCGACCATTACAGTGTGTAGCTGTAGGACTCGCCGCCGTGTTTGTTTCATGTAGCGACACTAAACTCCCGGAAATTTGTAGGTGTTAAGCTGGAGCGTTTGAGCTGTTGTTGTCGTCACCTTGTTGATGTTTTGTAGGTCCGTGTTGGCTGAGGATTGTTGTTAGTGTTTCTTAAGGCATTAATAAACTAGTCATGAGGTTCTATAGGAATTATATCCTGCTGTTCTTTTTGTTCTTGTTCTTTTTATTGTTGTTCTTGTTCTTCAGTTGCATAATTCGAGTTGTGATTATCAGTAGAAGTTTGACGGGCTGGATTCTCTTATCGTTTCTTTAATTCATAAACAAGAACCGTAAACACAAGAGCAAAACAAAGACATAACCAATGAACTAAAAACAAATATATTGAAGGTTTAAATTTCTGGGATAGATTTAAATAGATCTTGGGTATATTTTCTCGTTCTTGGAGGTCAGGCCAGGCCAGGTCAGGTCATGTCATGTTAGGTGTACTGAATACGCTAGCAGAGGTGGTCAGATGCCTTGGGAATACTGCAGAGTAATTGAGGTCAGGTCAGGTGGCCTCAATACCTGCTTCAAGGTGTAATAGAGGTGAAAAATAATGGGTTTCTTGATTGGATCTGGTTAAGGCAGGTCAGGTAAAGTCAGATACAGAGGCTGGGTGTATGACTGTGGGTTGGTGGGTGTATGACTGTGGGTTGGTGGGTGTATGACTGTGGGTTGATGGGTGTATGACTGTGGGTTGGTGGGTGTATTACCGTGGGTTGATGGGTGTATGACTGTGGGTTGGTGGGAGTATGACTGTGGGTTGATGGGTGTTTGACTGCGGGTTGGTGGGTGTATGACTGTGGGTTGGTGGGTGTATGACTGTGGGTTGGTGGGTGTATGACTGTGGGTTGTTGGGTGTATGACTGCGGGTTGGTGGGTGTATGACTGCGGGTTGGTGGGTGTATGACTGTGGGTTGGTGGGTGTATGACTGTGGGTTGGTGGGTGTATGACTGTGGGTTGGTGGGTGTATGACTGTGGGTTCGTGGGTGTATGACTGTGGGTTGGTGGGTGTATGACAGTGGGTTGATGGGTGTATGACTGCGGGTTGGTGGGTGTATGACTGCGGGTTTGTGGGTGTATGACTGCGGGTTGGTGGCTGTTTGACTGTGGGTTGGTGGGTGTATGACTGTGGGTTGATGGGTGTTTGACTGCGGGTTGGTGGGTGTATGACTGTGGGTTGGTGGCTGTTTGACTGTGGGTTGGTGGGTGTATGACTGTGGGTTGGTGGCTGTATGACTGTGGGTTGGTGGGTGTATGACTGTGGGTTGGTGGGTGTATGACTGTAGGTTGATGGGTGTATGACTGGGTTGGTGGGTGTATGACTGTGGGTTGGTGGGTGTATGACTGTGGGTTGATGGGTGTATGACTGTAGGTTGATGGGTGTATGACTGTGGGTTGGTGGGTGTATGACAGTGGTGACAAGGATTATTTGAGCTTGACAAAATTTAGATAGATAGCAGCATGGTTTAGTCGTGTTCAGTTTAGTTTAAATTGTGTTTAGGTTAGGTTGGGTCATGTCAGGTACAGAGTTTGGCCAGGGTCCTTTATTCAAGCTGTCAGGGTTAAACTTCCTTCCTAGAAAGATGAACACACGAACCTACGGACGACACACGAACACAATAACACATGATCATACACGGAAACGAACACACGAATGGACATACTCAGGATATCGGGGAATAAATATAAAATTATAAAAATGCATAAAAAGTCTTTGACGGATAAACAACTTTGTAATGTTAGAATCGATATTACTGATATTATAGAAAATCAAACTAACTTCCTTTAAACACTCTTGGCTCTTCCTGTGTATAAGAAGAGTTTAATCTGGTATATTTTTTTTTCTAGTAATTGGTGTTATCAGGGGAAGAGATTGTGTCGTTTGTGGTCTGTCATTCAAGGTTGTTTAGTGTTTGAAGCTCGTTAATTCATTATGCTTGTAGCCCCCATCTCTGCATACAACCCTGGTGCTTCTTGCTGTTGATACTCCCACGAAAATAAATTGTCAGATTAACGAAACGAAGATTAAAAAAATTTTGTTTTAATTCACGGATTAACCATACTTCACCCAATCTAACTTAACCTATCCTAACCTAACCTAATCTAATCATAATTGTGTTTTAAAAAAAGGTTTACAGGCATAGGTAACAAGCTGGTCCTTTAACGGGAGAACACAAGGCTTCCCAACCCTCACCTGATGAAATAGAATCACTATACCCAACCTGATCTAATTAAGGACACGTTAGGCTTTGTAAGATAGTTTAGTTTGAAGTGTTGTGAATCTCCGTGGGTGTTATAGATTCACTTTGTATACTACATGTGTAAAGTCAGGATATATACAATGTGTGTTGATTTTTCTACCCGTGTGTTAAATATTTTTGTGGGGAGGGGGAGGTATTTTCCTGTCGGTTTCCACTCTAGCTTTCCACCAATGTTATTTCACCCTTCTAGATTTCTATACCCTTTGATCCACCTTACCTAAGAGTGGAATGAGATAAATAGAATTGGTGGAGTGGAATGTCTGTATAATTGATGTCAGGATCCAACTCTGCCCTGGACGACACAGGATTGATCGTCACTGGTGTTGTAAGACTGTACAGAAAACCGCCTCTTGTTGTAGTGGAATACACACGAAACCCAGTCAGTTGAGGGTGTAAATCTTCGCCTGCCTCTGGAATGCACTACACACGCTATGCCAAAACTGAGATATACTCGGCATGTCAACACTGAGACACACATGCTATGCTAACAAACATATACTCACATAAACTATGCCAATATTAAGACACATACACTATGCGAAACACCGGCTGTGCCTAAATTAATGATTCCCCGCTCTACATGAACGCTGAGATAACAAGTTGACTTTTTTTATCGAGGAGGAGCCAAAGTCTTTCACGATAGTCACCGTCTTAGCTAAACTTGTTAACATGGTTAGCAACTTCTGGAAACATCGCCCTTAACCGAGTTATCAAGTTGTGAATAAGCTGACTCACAAAGGAGACGTATTCCTCCACGAATTAATCTTACCAGCTTACAAGCTCTTTATTAATTAATGACAAGCGTTACACCTATCCGCCATTCTAGGCCACGCCTCTCCCCCCCCCCCCCCTCCCCTTAAGTCAATAGCCTTCAAAAGCAGTGAAAGACGAAATTGGTTCTTATAATCATGACTGCTTTCTCGGGACATTGTGTATACAACACACTCTAAACTAAGCCTAGGTACCTTCTTAACCCCTCATAATCCGCCGATGGAAAGTCTGGGACTCTGACCATATTTTCATTATTTTTCCTTTCCAAATTTAGGGTAAACCTGATTTCTCTGTGATCACTGTTCCCAAGTTCTTCCCCTATTGTGATATCTCTGATAATATTTTCTTTATTTGTTCATACTAGGTCTAATATATTGTCACCTCTAGTAGGTTCTGTAATTAGTTGATTCAAAAAATTGTCCTGTACTGCGTCTAGGAAGTCTTCAGATTCATAGTCACCTACAATGTTGTCCCAGTCAATATTTCTGAAGTTGAAATCCCCCATAATGCATAGGTTGTTGTATATTGCTGCCCTACTCATTTCTTGCCATATGGGCTGAGTTGCTTCTTTCCCAAGACTTGGGGGCCGGTAAATCACTCCCATAATTAGTTTTCGCTTCTTTCTGCCATTTCTACCCATACAGACTCAGTTCCTATTTCACCCTTTATTGTATTATTAATGCACCATTTTAATATATCTCTGACGAAGAGTGCAACTCCTCCCCCCTTCCTACCTTCCCTGTCCTTGTGAAAAAGGTTGTACCCTTCTTTGTGTTACTCAGATAAAAAGTTCTTGCTCGCCAGATTCATCCAGGTTTAGGTGGCTACTATGACGTCTACATTCTCAGTACATACAACCGCTCTCAGCAAGTCTATTTTATTTCTAATGCTCCTACTGTTTGTATAGTACACATTTAAACCTACCCTTTCCTGGTCCTGTTTTACCCCTTGTTCTGAGTAACCAATTATACTCCCCTCTATCTACTGGCGAAACTTCCCCTTCGGAGTGACAATTTCACGCTCCAGACAAGTGTACCCCGTCACCACTGTACAGGTAGTCGTTGCCGTAGAATCGTCGCCAGTTATCAATGAACGCCCAACCATTGCTTACACAATGTTTTTTTTATTCCAGTCGGCAATTTATAGCAATTGCCTTGGACAGCCTTTCACCGCCAACTCCTCTTCTAGACGAGACACTACATACTATTGGGTTCCCTACCCTATCACTAATCTTCCCTAATGCCTCCCTATACCTGCTGAAAAGTTCCTCACTCCTAACCTTTCCTATGTCGTTGCCTCCTACTCTAAGACACACTACCGGATTGGTACTTCCCCTGACAAGACTCTATCTATCCTCTCAGCTACATGCCCTATCCCAGCCACAGGAGAACACACCTAAGTCCTACGTTTCCTATCTCTTGCACAAAAAGTCTAATCTAAGAACCTCACCTAATGTCTACATTATTAATATAATGAGCACAACAGGGAGGAAAGGTTATCCTGTAGGCAATTGTACATAGTTACAATTCTCTCTCTCTCTCTCTCTCTGTGCCCTATTGGACATAGGAACATTAATAGTAGCAGACAAGTCAGAGGAAGAGAGACCAGTTCTGATCACTGTGGATTTACAACGTGAACTGGATGATGTAAGGAGGGAGAGAGATGTTCCTCTCACTGAGAAAAAAAAAGGATGGGAGAAGGAGAGGATTTATTTGCAAGACCAAAGAGAAAATACTTTATCAAGGCTACTGCTGCGACTAATGATGTTTTTAGTAGTTTTTTTTCTCTTCCCAAGTGATTTTGTTCTCAACTGGTGTCCCTGTAATATACTGGTCTGAGGAGGATATCAGTCGAGTACTGACCTTTCGCAGCTTAAGCCCGAAAGCTTATCACTACTTGCCTGATAGAAGTCAATTTCGTTTCCCATCTATCAGTACATTGCATCGTTGGAGTCTCAGCTCAATGTGGAACCAGGTGTGTTGCATGCACTTCTGCAACTGTTGTACCATAAATGTGAGTCTATGGATGACTGTAAACGTCTACGTGTTTAATCTTTTGATGAAACAAGTGTCAGTGAAGGTAACACTTGTCTTGTGAGGTCATAATTCCTGTCACATCACTCACACCTGGAGGCAAAGGCAGCACCTGTGATCACCTGCTCTAACTGCCCCCCCCCACCACCCATAATCTGATAATCTGTTGTCAGTGGCTGTAACACTTATCATATGAAGTCATAACTCCTGTCACCTCATGTCTATATTATTAGTATAATGGACAAACAGGGAGGAAAAGAACTCCTGTAGG
>NW_024757323.1:0-14787 GCF_018991925.1 Homarus americanus | reverse complement strand
TATAACAAAGTCCTCTCATCGAGTATAACAAAGTCCCCTGATCGAGTATAACAAAGTCCACTAATCAAGTATAACAAAGTCCGCTGATCGTGTGTAACAAAGTCCTCTGGTCGAGTATAACAAAGTCCCCTGATCGAGTATAACAAAGTCCCCTGGTCGAGTACAACAAAGTCCCCTCATCGTTTATAACAAAAGCCCCTCATCGAGTATAGCAAAGTCCATTGGTCAAATATAGGAAAGTCAACTGATAGAGTATGACAAAGTCCCCTGATTAATTATAAAAAAGTTCCCTGGTCGAGTATAACAATGTTCCTTGATCGAGTATTACAAGGACCCCTGGTCAAGTATAACAAAGCCCCCTCATCGAGTATAACAAAGGCCCCTAATCGAGTATAACAAAGACCACTGGGTGAGTATAACAAAGTCCCCTGATCGAGTATGAAAGTCCCTGATCCAGGTAGACAAAGCCTCTAATCCCGAGTATAACAAATCCCCTGATCGGTATAAGAAAGCCCCTGCTCGAGTATAAGAAAGTCCCCTGATCGGTATAAGAGAAAGTCCTAGATCTCGGTATAACAGCGGCACCTCATCGGTATAACAAAAGTCCATTGGTCCAGGAAGTATAAAAAAGTCCCCTGGTCGAGTATAACAAAGTCCCCTGATCCGGGTATAACAAAGTCCCTGATCGAGTATGTAAAGTCCCTGATCGAGGTATAACAAAAGCCCTCACAAAATTCGATTATAACAAAGTCCCTGATCCGAGTAACAAAGCCCCCTGCTCGGTATAGAAGAATCTCCTCATCGAGAATAACAAAGTCCCCTTCGAAGACATAACAAAGAATCCCTAGATCGGTATAACAAAGGCCCCTCATAAAGATGCAACAAGTCCATTGGTCAAGTATAAAAAAGTCCCCTGGTCGAGTATAACAAAGTCCCCTGATCGAGTATAACAAAACCTCCTGATCGAGTATAACAAAGTCCCCTGATCGAGTATTAAAAGCCCCCTGTTCGAGTATAAGAAAGTCCCTTGATCGAGTATAACAAAGTCCCCGGATCGAGTATAACAAAGTCCCCTGGTCGAGTATAACAAAGGCCCCTCATCGATTATAACAAAGTCCATTGGTCAAGTATAGAAAAGTCCCTGGTCGAATATAACAAAGCCCCCTCATCGAGTATAACAAAGGCCCCTAATCCAGTATAACAAATTCCCTGATTGAGTATAACAAAGTCCCCTGATCGAGTATAACAAAGTCCTCTGGTTGAGTATAACAAAGTTCCCTGATCGAGTATAACATATCCCCTGATCGAGTATAACAAAGTCCTCTGGTCGAGTATAAAAAAGTCCCCTGATCGAGTATAACAAAGTCCCCTTCTCAAGTATAACAAAGTGCCTAGATCGAGCATAACAAAGACCCCTCATCGAGTATAACAAAATCCATTGGTCAAGTATAAAAAAGTCCCCTGGTCGTGTATAACAAAGTCCCCTGATCGAGTATAACAAAGTCCCCTGGTCGAGTATAGCAAAGTCCTCTGATCGAGTATAACAAAGCCTCTTGATCGAATATAACAAAGTCCTCTGGTCCAGTATAACAAAGTACCCTGACCGAGTATAACATATCCCCTGCTTGAGCATAACAACGTCTCCTGGCCCAGTATAACAAAGTCCCCAGATCGCGCATAACAAAGTCCCCTTATCGATTATAACATAGTCCCTGACCGAGTATAACAAAGGCCTCTGGTCGAGTATAACAAAGTCCCCGGGTCGAGAATAACAAAGTCCCCTGATACTAGAATAACAAAGTCCCCTGATCGAGTATAAAAAAGTCCCCTGGCCCAGTATATCAAAGTCCCCATATCGAGCATAACAAAGTCCCCTGATCAATTATAACAAAGTCCCCTGGTCCAGCAAAAAAAGCCCCCTGATCGATTATAACAAAGTCCCCTGGTCCAGTATAACAAAGTCCCCTGATCGAGTATAACATATCCACCTGATCGAGTATAACAAAGTCCCCTGATCCAGTACAACAAAGTCCCCTGGTCCAGTAAAACAAAGCCTCCTGATCGATGATAACAA
The DNA here is from genome assembly GCF_018991925.1 of Homarus americanus. NCBI lineage: Eukaryota > Metazoa > Arthropoda > Malacostraca > Decapoda > Nephropidae > Homarus > Homarus americanus. The sequence goes on along the minus strand of NW_024757323.1, from coordinate 12,713 downwards.
AATCCCCTGGTCCAGTATAACAAGTCCCCTGATCGAGTATAACATATCCACCTGATCGAGTATAAAAAATTCCCCTGACCGAGAATTACAAAGGCCTCTGAGCGAGTATAACAAAGTCCCCTGATCGAGTATAACAAAGTCCCCTGATCGAGTATAACTAAGTCCCCTGGTCCAGTATAACAAAGTCCCCTGATCGAGTATAACAAAGTCCCCTGATCGATTATATCAAAGTCCCCTGGTCGAGTATAACAAAGGGCCCTGATCGAGCAAGACAAAGTCCCCTGATCGAGTAAAACAAAGTCCCCTGATCCTAGTATAACAAAGCCCACTGGACAAGTATACGAAAGTCCCCTGAACCGAGTACAACAAAGTCCCCTGATCGAGTATAACATATCCCCTGATCGAGTATAACAAAGTCCTCTGATCGAGTATAACAAAGTCCCCTGATCGAGTATAAGAAAGTCCCCTAATAAAGTATAACAAAGTCACCTGATCGAGTAAAACCTATCCCCTGATCGAGTATAACAATGTCCTCTGGTCGAATATAACAAAGTCCACTGATCGAGTATAACAAAGTCCCCTGGTCCAGTATACCAAAGTACTCAGATCGAGTATAACAAAGGCCCCACATCGAGTATAACAAATTCCCCTTATCGAGTATAACAAAGTCCCCTTAACGAGTATAACAAAGTCCGGTGATCGAGTATAACAAAGGCCCCTTGTCGAATATAACAAAGTCCCCTGATCGAGTATAACAAAAGTCCCCTGATCGAGTATAAAAAAGTCCCATGGTCCAGTATAACAAAGTCCGCTGATCGAGTATAAAAAAGTCCCCTGGCCCAGTATAATAAAGTCCGCATATCGAGTATAACAAAGTCCCCTGATCGATTATAACAAAGTCCCCTGGACGAGTAAAGAAAAGGGCCCTGATCGAGTATAACAATGTCTCCTGACCGAGTATTACAAAGCCCCCTGGACGAGTATAACAAAGTCCCCTCGACGAGTATAACAAAGTCCCCTGACCGAGTATAACAAAGTCCCTGATCGAGTATAACAAAGTCTCCTGGACCAGTATAACAAAGTCCCCTGATCGAGTATAACAAAAGTCCCCTGATCGAGTATAACAAAGTCCCCTGATTGAGTATACCAAAGTCCCCTGATCGAGTATAACAAGGTCCTCTGGGTGAGTATAACAAAGTCCCCTGATCGAATATAACATATCCCCTGATCGAGTAAAACAAAGTCCTCTGTTCGAGTATAAAAAAGTCCCCTTCTCGAGTATAACAAAGTCTCTAGATCGAGTATAACAAAGGCCCCTTATCGAGTTTAACAAAGTCCCCTGGTCGAGTATAGCAAAGTCCCCTGATCGAGTATAACCAAGCCTTCTGATCGAGTATAACAAAGTCTCCTGGTCGTGTATAACAAAGTCCCCTGGTCCAGTAAAACAAAGTCCCCTGATCGAGTATAACATATCCCCTGCTCGAGTATAACAACGTCTCCGCTGGCCCAGTATAACAAGTCCCCAGATCGAGCATAACAAAAGTCCCTGATCGATTATAACAAAGTCCCCTGGTCGAGTATAGCAAAGGGCCCTGATCGAGTAAGACAAAGTCCCCTGATCGAATATAACAAAGTCCCCTGACCGAGTATAACAAAGCCCCCTGGACGAGTATAACAAAGTCCCCTGACCGAGTATAACAAAGTCCCTAATCGAGTATAACAAAGTCCCCTGGTCCAGTATAACAAAGGCCTCTGGGCGAGTATAACAAAGTCCCTTCGTGGAGAATAACAAAGTCCCCTGATCCTAGTATAACAAAGCCCGCTGGATGAGTATAACAAAGTCCCCTGATCGAGTATAACAAAGTCCTCTGATCGAGTATAACAAAGTCCCCTGGTCGAGTATAACATATCCCCTAATCGAGTATAACAAAGTCCTCTGATCGAGTATACCAAAGTCCCCTGATCGCGTATAAAAAAGTCCCCTAATCAAGTATAACAAAGTCCCCAGATCGAGTATAACAAAGTCCCCTGATCGAGTATAACACATTCCCCTTATCGAATATAACAAAGTCCCTTGATCGAGTATATCAAAATCCCCTGGTCGAGTATAACAAAGTTTTCTAATCGAGTATAACAAAGTCCTCTGATCGAGTATAACAAAGTCCCCTTATCGAGTATAACAAATTCCCCTAATCGAATATAACAAAGTCCCTTGATCGAGTATAACAAAATCCCCTGGTCGAGTATAACAAAGTTTTCTAATCGAGTATAACAAAGTCCTCTCATCGAGTATAACAAAGTTCCCTGATCGAGTATAACAAAGTCCACTAATCAAGTATAACAAAGTCCGCTGATCGAGTGTAATAAAGTCCTCTGGTCGAGTATAACAAAGTCCCCTGATCGAGTATAACAAAGTCCCCTGGTCGAGTACAACAAGGTCCCCTCATCGTTTATAACAAAACCCCCTCATCGAGTATAGCAAAGTTCATTGGTCAAATATAGGAAAGTCAACTGATCGAGTATGACAAAGTTCCCTGATTAATTATAAAAAATTTCCCTGGTCGAGTATAACAATGTTCCCTGATCGAGTATAACAAAGACCTCTGGTCAAGTATAACAAAGCCCCCTCATCGAGTATAACAAAGGCCCCTAATCGAGTATAACAAAGTCCCCTGATTGACTATAACATATCCCCTGATCGAGTATAAGAAAGTCCCCTAATCGAGTATAACAAAGCCTCCTAATCGAGTATAACAAAGTCCCCTGATCGAGTATAAGAAAGCCCCCTGCTCGAGTATAAGAAAGTCCCCTGATCGAGTATAAGAAAGTCCCTAGATCGAGTATAACAACGGCCCCTCATCGAGTATAACAAAGTCCATTGGTCAAGTATAAAAAAGTCCCCTGGTCGAGTATAACAAAGTCCCCTGATCGAGTATAACAAAGTCCCCTGATCGAGTATAGCAAAGTCCCCTGATCGAGTATAACAAAGCCTCCTGATCGAGTATAACAAAGTCCCCTGATCGAGTATAACAAAGCCCCCTGCTCGAGTATAAGAAAGTCTCCTCATCGAGTATAACAAAGTCCCCTTCTCGAGCATAACAAAGTCCCTAGATCGAGTATAACAAAGGCCCCTCATCGAGTACAACAAAGTCCATTGGTCAAGTATAAAAAAGTCCCCTGGTCGTGTAAAACAAAGTTCCCTGATCGAGTATAACAAAGTCCCCTGGTCGAGTATAGCAAAGTCCCCTGATCGAGTATAACAAAGCCTCTTGATCGAGTATAACAAATTCCCCTGACCCATTATTACAAAGGCCTCTGAGCGAGTATAACAAAGTCCCCTGATCGAGTATAACAAAGTCCCCTAATCGAGTATAACAAAGTCCCCTGATCCAGTACAACAAAGTCCCCTGGTCCAGTAAAACAAAGCCTCCTGATCGATGATAACAAAGTCCCCTGGTCTAGTATAACAAAGTCCCCTGATCGAGTATAACATATCCACCTGATCGAGTATAACAAATTCCCCTGACCCATTATTACAAAGGCCTCTGAGCGAGTATAACAAAGTCCCCTGATCGAGTATAACAAAGTCCTCTGATCGATTATAACTAAGTCCCCTGGTCCAGTATAACAAAGTCCCCTGATCGAGTATAACAAAGTCCCCTGATCGATTATAACAAAGTCCCCTGGTCGAGTATAACAAAGGGCCCTGATCGAGCAAGACAAAGTCCCCCGATCGAGTAAAACAAAGTCCCCTGATCCTAGTATAACAAAGGCCACTGGACAAGTATACCAAAGTCCCCTGAACCGAGTACAACAAAGTCCCCTGATCGAGTATAACATATCCCCTGATCGAGTATAACAAAGTCCTCTGATCGAGTATAACAAAGTCCCCTGATCGAGTATAACAAAGTCCCCTAATCAAGTATAACAAAGTCACCTGATCGAGTTAAACCTATCCCCTGATCGAGTATAACAATGTCCTCTGGTCGAATATAACAAAGTCCACTGATCGAGAATAACAAAGTCCCCTGGTCCAGTATAACAAAGTAATCAGATCGAGTATAACAAAGGCCCCTCATCGAAATAACAAATTCCCCTTATCGAGTATAACAAAGTCCCCTTAACGAGTATAACAAAGTCCGGTGATCGAGTATAACAAAGGCCCCTTGTCGAGTATAACAAAGTCCCCTGATCGAGTATAACAAAAGTCCCCTGATCGAGTATAAAAAAGTCCCATGGTCCAGTATAACAAAGTCCGCTGATCGAGTATAGAAAAGTCCCCTGGCCCAGTATAATAAAGTCCGCATATCGAGCATAACAAAGTCCCCTGATCGATTATAACAAAGTCCCCTGGACGAGTATAACAAAGTTTTCTAATCGAGTATAACAAAGTTCTCTCATCGAGTATAACAAAGTCCCCTGCTCGAGTATAACAAAGTCCACTAATCAAGTATAACAAAGTCTCCTGATCGAGTATAACAAAGTCCCCTGGTCGAGTACAACAAAGTCCCCTCATCGTTTATAACAAAACCCCCTCATCGAGTATAGCAAAGTCCATTGGTCAAATATAGGAAAGTCAACTGATCGAGTATGACAAAGTTCCCTGATTAATTATAAAAAAGTTCCCTGGTCGAGTATAACAATGTTCCCTGATCGAGTATAACAAAGACCCCTGGTCAAGTATAACAAAGCCCCCTCATCGAGTATAACAAAGGCCCCTAATCGAGTATAACAAAGTCCCCTGATTGACTATAACATATCCCCTGATCGAGTATAAGAAAGTCCCTTGATCGAGTATAACAAAGCCTCCTAATCGAGTATAACAAAGTCCCCTGATCGAGTATAAGAAAGCCCCTTGCTCGAGTATAAGAAAGTCCCCTGATCGAGTATAACAAAGTCCCTAGATCGAGTATAATAACGGCCCCTCATCGAGTATAACAAAGTCCATTGGTCAAGTATAAAAAAGTCCCCTGGTCGTGTATAACAAAGTCCCCTGATCGAGTATAACAAAGTCCCCTGGTCGAGTATAGCAAAGTCCCCTGATCGAGTATAACAAAGCCTCTTGATCGAATATAACAAAGTCCCCTGGTCCAGTATAACAAAGTCCCCTGACCGAGTATAACATATCCCCTGCTTGAGTATAACAACGTCTCCTGGCCCAGTATAACAAAATCCCCAGATCGAGCATAACAAAGACCCCTGATCGATTATAACAAAGTCCTTTGGTCGAGTATAACAAAGGGCCCTGAACGAGTAAGACAAAGTCCCCTAATCGAGTATAACAAAGTCCCCTGATCCTAGTATAACAAAGCCCCCTGGACGAGTATAACAAAGTCCCCTGATCGAGTATAACATAGTCCCCTGATCGAGTATAACAAAGTCTCCTGGCCCAGTATAACAAAGTCCCCAGATCGAGCATAACAAAGTCCCCTGGTCGAGAATAACAAAGGGCCCTGATCGAGTATAACAAAGGGCCCTGATCGAGTAAGACAAAGTCCCCTGTTCGAGTATAACGAAGTCCCCTGATCCTAGTATAACAAAGCCCACTAGACGAGTATAACAAAGTCCCCTGAACCGAGTATAACAAAGTCCCCTGATCGAGTATAACATATCCCCTGATCGACAATAACAAAGTCCCTGGTGGAGTATAATAAAGTCCCCAGGTCGAGTATAACAATGTTTTCTAATCGAGTATAACAAAGGCCTCTGGTCAAGTATAACAAAGGCCCCTGGTCAAGTATAACAAAGGCCCTCCATAGAGTATAACAAAGCCTCCTCATAGAGTATAACAAAGTCACCTGATCGAGTATAACAAAGCCTCCTGAGTGAGTATAACAAAGTCCCCTGATCGAGTATAACAAAGCCCACTGCTTGAGTATAAGTAAGTTCCCTGATCGAGTAGAACAAAGTCCCCTGATTGAGTATAACAAAGGCCCGTAATCGAGTCTAAAAAAGGCCCCTAATCGAGTATAACAAAGTCCCCTGATCTAGTATAAATAAGGCCCCTCATCGAGTATAACAAAGGCCCCTCATCGAGTATAACAAAGTCCATTGGTCAAGTATAAACAAGTCCCTAGGTCGAGTATAACAAAGTCCCCTGGTCGAGTAAGGCAAAGTCACCTGATCGAGTATAACAAAGCCTCCTCATCGAGTATAACAAAGTCCCCTGATCGAGTATAACACAGCTCCCTGCTCAAGTATAAGAAAGTCCCCTGATCGAGTATAACAAAATCCCCTGATCGAGTAAAACAAAGGCCCCTGATCGAGTCCAAAAAAGGCCTCTCATCGAGCATAACAGAGTCCACTGATCTAGTATAACAAAGGCCCCCGATCGAGTTTAACAAAGCCGCCTAATCGAGTATAACAAAGTCCCCTGGTCGAGTATAACTAAGTCCCCTGTTCGAGTCTAACAAATTCCCCTTATCGAGTATAACAAAGTTACCTTATCGAGGATAACAAAGTCCGGTGATTGAGTATAACAAAGGCCCCTGGTCGAGTATAACAAAGTCCCCTGATCGAGTATAACAAAAGTCCCTTCATCGAGTATAACAAAGTGTTCTGGTCGAGTATAATAAAGTTTTCTAATCGAGTATAACAAAGGCCCCTGGTCGAGTATAACAAAGTCCTCTGGGCGAGTATAAGAAAGTCCTCTGATCGAGTATAACAATGGCCCCTCATCGAGTACAACAAAGTCGATTGGTCAAGTATAAAACAGACCCCTGGTCGAGTATAGCAAAGTCCCTAATCGAGTATAACAAAGCCTCCGGATCGAGTATAACAAAGTCCCCTGATCGAGTATAACAAAGCCCCCTGCTCGAGTATACGAAAGTCCCCTGATCGAGTATAACAAAGCCTCCTGATCGAGTATAACAAAGTCCCCTGATCGATTGTAACAAAGTCTCCTGGCCCAGTATAACAAAGTCCCCAGATCGAGCATAACAAAGTCCCCTGATCGATTACAACAAAGTCCCCTGGTCGAGTATAACAAAGGGCCCTGATCGAGTAAGACAAAGTCCCCTGTTCGAGTATAACACATCCCTGATCGAGTATAACAAAGTCTCCTGGCCCAGTATATCAAAGTCCCCAGATCGAGCATAACAAAGTCCTCTGATCGATTATAACAAAGTCCCCTGACCGAGTATAACAAAGGCCTCTGGTCGAGAATAACAAAGTCCCCAGGTCGAGAATAACAAAGTCCCCTGATATTAGTATAACAAAGTCCTCTGGTCGAGTATAAAAAAGTCCGCTGATTGAGTATAACAAAGTCCCCTGGTCGAGTATAACAAAGTCCCCTGATCGAGTATAACAAAGGCCCCACATCGAGTATAACAAAAGCCCCTCATTGAGAATAGCAAAGTCCATTGGTCAAATATAGGAAAGTCCACTGATCGAGAATGACAAAGTCCCCTAATTAATTATAAAAAAGTCCCCTGGTCGAATATAACAAAGTTCCCTGATCGAGTATAACAAAGTCCCCTGGTCGAGTATAAGAAAGCCACCTCATCGAGTATAAGAAAGGCCCCTAATCGAGTAAAACAAAGTCACCTGATTGAGTATAACAAAGTCCCCTGATCGAGTATAACATATCCCCTTGATCGAGTATAACAAAGTCCCCTGATCGAGTATAACAAAGTCCTCTGGTTGAGTATAACAAAGTCCCCTCATCGGGTATAACATATCCCCTTGATCGAGTATAACAAAGTACTCTGGTCGAGTATAAAAAAGTCCCCTGATCGAGTATAACAATGGCCCCTCATCGAGTACAACAAAGTCGATTGGTCAAGTATAAAACAGACCCCTGGTCGAGTATAGCAAAGTCCCCTAATCGAGTATAACAAAGCCCCCTGCTCGAGTATACGAAAGTCCCCTGATCGAGTATAACAAAGCCTCCTGAGCGAGTATAACAAAGTCGCCTGATCGAGTATAACAAAGTCTCCTGGCCCAGTATAACAAAGTCCCCAGATCGAGCATAACAAAGTCCCCTGATCGATTACAACAAAGTCCCCTGGTCGAGTATAACAATGGGCCCTGATCGAGTAAGACAAAGTCCCCTGTTCGAGTATAACGAAGTCCCCTGATCCTAGTATAACAAAGCCACTAGACGAGTATAACAAAGTCCCCTGTATAACAAGTCCCCTGATCGAGTATAACAATACTGATCGACAATAACAAAGTCCCTGGTGGAGTATAACAAAGTCCCCTGGTCGAGTATAACAAAGTTTTCTAATCGAGTATAACAAAGGCCCCTGGTCAAGTATAACAAAGGCCCCTGGTCAAGTATAACAAAGGCCCCTCATAGAGTATAACAAAGCCTCCTCATAGAGTATAACAAAGTCTCCTGATCGAGTATAACAAAGCCTCCTGAGCGAGTATAACAAAGTCCCCTGATCGAGTATAACAAAGCCCACTGCTTGAGTATAAGTAAGTCCCCTGATCGAGTATCACAAAGTCCCCTGATTGAGTATAACAAAGGCCCCTGATCTAGTATAAATAAGGCCCCTCATCGAGTATAACAAAGGCCCCTCATCGAGTATAACAAAGTCCATTGGTCAAGTATAAAAAAGTCCCTAGGTCGAGTATAACAAAGTCCCCTGGTCGAGTAAGGCAAAGTCACCTGATCTAGTATAACAAAGCCTCCTCATCGAGTATAAGAAAGTCCCCTGATCGAGTATAACACAGCCCCCTGCTCAAGTATAAGAAAGTCCCCTGATCGAGTATAACAAAGTCCCCTACTCGAGTATAACAAAGTTCCCTGATCGAGTATAACAAAGGCCCCTCATCGAGTATAACAAAGCCCCTTCATCGAGTATAACAAAGGCCCCTAATCGAGTAAAACAAAGTCCCCTGATTGAGTATAACAAAGTCCCCTGGTCGAGTATAACAAATTCCTCTGGCTGAGTATAACAAAGTCCCCTAATCGGGTATAACATATCCCCTGATCCAGTATAACAAAGTACTCTGGTCGAGTATAAAAAAGTCCCCTGATCGAGTATAACAAAGGCCCTTCATCGAGTACAACAAACTCCATTGGTCAAGTATAAAATAGTCCCCTGGTCGAGTATAACAAAGTCCTCTGGTTGAGTATAACAAAGTCCCCTGGTCAAGTATAGCAAAGTCCCCTGATCGAGTGTAACAAAGCCTCCTGATCGAGTATAACAAAGTCCCCTGATCGAGTATAACAAAGACCCCTGCTCGAGTATAAGAAAGTCCCCTGGTCGAGTATAACAAATTCCCCTTATCGAGTATAACAAAGTCCGTTGATCGAGTATAACAAAGTCTAGTGGTCCAGTATAACAAAGTCCCCAGATCGAGCATAACAAAGTCCCCTGATCGATTACAACAAAGTCCCCTGGTCGAGTATAACAAAGGGCCCTGATCGAGTATAAGAAAGTCCCTGGTGGAGTATAACAAAGTCCCCTGGTCGAGTATAACAAAGTTTTCTAATCGAGTATAACAAAGGCCCCTGGTTAAGTATAACAAATGCCCCTCATCGAGTATAACAAAGTCCATTGGTCAAGTATAAAAAAGTCCCCTGGTCGAGGATAACAAAGTCCCCTGATCGATTATAAGAAAGTCCCCTGATCGAGTATAACAAAGTCCCCTGATTGAGTATAACAAAGGCCCGTAATCGAGTCTAAAAATGGCCCTTAATCGAGTATATCAAAGTCCCCTGATCTAGTATAATAAAGTCCCCTCATCGAGTATAACAAAGGCCCCTCATCGAGTATAACAAAGTCCCCGATTGAGTATAACAAAGCCGCCTAATCGAGTATAACAAAGTCCCCTGGTCGAGTATAACAAAGTCCCCTGTTCGAGTCTAACAAAGTCCCCTTATCGAGTATAACAAATTCCCCTTATCGAGTATAACAAAGTCCCCTTATCGAGTATAACAAAGTCTGGTAATCGAGTATAACAAAGTCTCCTGGTCCAGCATAACAAAGTCCCCTGATCGAGTATAACATATCCCCTCTTCGACGATAACAATGTCTCCTGGCGCAGTATAACAAAGTCCCCAGGTCTGATCGATTATAACAAAGGCCCCTGGTCGAGTATAACAAAGGGCCCTCATCGAGTAAGACAAAGTCCCCTGATCGAGTATAACAAAGTTCCCTGATCCTAGTATAACAAAGCCCAATGGACGAGTTTAACAAAGCCCCCTGAACCGAGCATAACAAAGTCCCCTGATCTAGTATAACATATCCCCTGATCGAGTATATCAAAGTCCCTGGTGGAGTATAACAAAGTCCCCTGGTCGAGTATAACAATGTTTTCTAATAGAGTATAACAAATTCCTCTGATCGAGTATTACAAAGTCCCCTGATCGAGTATAAGAAAGTCCCCTAATCAAGTATAACAAAGTCCCCTGATCGAGTATAACATATCCCCTGATCGAATATACGAAAGTCCTCTGCTCAAGTATAACAAAGTCCCCTGGTCGAGTATAACAAAGTCCTCTGATCGAGTATAACAAAAGCCCCTCATCGAGTATAGCAAAGTGCATTGGTCGAGTATAACAAAGTCCCCTGTTCCAGTCTAACAAAGTCCTCTAATCGAGTATAACAAATTCAACTTATCGAGTATAACAAAAGTCCCCTTATCGAGTATAACAAAGGCCCCTGGTCGAGTATAACAAAGTCCCCTGATCGAGTATAACAAAAGTCCCCAAATCAAGTATAGCAAAGTCCCCTGATCGAGTATAACATATCCCTTGACGGAGTATAACAAAGTCCTCTGGTCGAGTATAACAAAGTCCCCTGATCGAGTATAACAAAGTCCAATGGTCGCGTATAACAAAGTCCCCTGGTCGAGTATAACAATGTCCCCTGATCGAGTATAACAATGCCTCCTCATCGAGTATAACAAAGTCTCCTGATCGAGTATAACACATCCCCCTGCTCGAGTATAAGAAAGTCCTCTGATCGACTATAACAAAGTCCCCTGATCGAGTATAACAAAGGCCCCTGATCGAGTCCAAAAAAGGCCATTGATCGAGTATAACAAAGTCCCCTGATCTAGTATAACAAATGCCCCTGATCGAGTATAACAAAGGCCCCTCATCGAGTATAACAATGTTCCCTGATCGAGTATAACAAAGCCGCCTAATCGAGTATAACAAAGTCCCCTGGTCGAGTATAACAAAGTCCCCTGTTCCAGTCTAACAAAGTCCTCTAATCGAGTATAACAAATTCAACTTATCGAGTATAACAAAGTCCCCTTATCGAGTATAACAAAGGCCCCTGGTCGAGTATAACAAAGTCCTCTGATCGAGTATAACAAAATTCCCCTGATCGAGTATAACAAAGTCCCCAAATCAAGTATAACAAATTCCCCTGATAGAGTATATCATATCCCCTGACCGAGTATAACAAAGTCCTCTGGTCGAGTATAACAAAGTCCCCTGATCGAGTATAACAAAGTCCCCTGGTCGAGTATAACAAAGTACCCATAGTCGAGTATAACAAAGCCCCTCATCGAGTATAACAAAGGCCCTCATGGGTATAACAAGTCCCCTGATTGAGTATAACAAAGTCTACTGATCGAGGTACCGCTTCGCTTGATCCTCCTGGTTGAGTACTAATAAAGTCCCCTGGTCGAGTATATCAAAGTCCCTGATCGGTATAACAAGGTCCTCATTGAGTATAACAAAGTTCATTGGTCAAGAATAAAAAAGTCCCCTGGTCGAGTATAACAAAGTCCCCAGATCGAGTATAACAAAGGCCCCTCATTGAGTATAACAAAGTCCATTGGTCAAGTATAAAGAAGTCCCCTTGTCGAGTATTACAAAGTCCCTAATCGAGTATAACAAAGTCCCCTGATCGAGTATAACAAAGCACCCTGGACGAGTATAACAAAGTCCCCTGATCGAGTATAACAAAGTCCCTAATCGAGTATAACAAAGTCCCTAATCGAGTATAACAAAGTCCCCTGGTCCAATATAAGAAAGACTCTGATCGAGTATAACAACGTCTCCTGGCGCAGTATAACAAAGTCCCCTGGTCGAGTATAACAAAGGGCCCTCATCGAGTAAGACAAAGTCCCTTGATCGAGTATAACAAAATCCCCTGATCCTAGTATAACAAAGCCCACTTGACGAGTATAACAAAGACCCCTGATCCAGGTGTATTAAAGTCCCCTGATCGAGTATAACATATCCCTGATCGAGTATAACAAAGTCTCTGCTGGAGTATAACAAAGTCCCCTGGTCGAGTATAACAAAGTTTTCTAATCGAGTATAACAAAGACCCCTGATCGAGTATAACAACGTCCCCTAATCAAGTATAACAAAGTCCCCTGATCGAGTATAACATATCCCCTGATCGAATATACCAAAGTCCTCTGCTCGAGTATAACAAAGTCCCCTGGTCGAGTATAATAAAGCCCCCTCATCAAGTATAACAAAGGCCCCTAATCGAGTATAACAAAGTCCCCTGATTGAGTATAACAATGTCAATTGGTCAATTATAAAAAAGTCCCCTGATCGCTTATAACAAAGTCCCCTGGTCGAGTAAAACAAAGTTCCCTAATCGAGTATAACAATGGCCCCTCATTGAGTATAACAAAGTCCATTGGTCAAGTATAAAAAAGTCCCCTGGTCGAGTATAACAAAGTCCCCTGATCGAGTATAACAAAGTCCCCTGGTCGAGTACAACAAAGTCCCCAGATCGAGTATAACAAAGGCCCTTCATCGAGTATAAGAAAGTCCATTGGTCAAG